>NC_064639.1:28032643-28333183 GCF_023864345.2 Schistocerca serialis cubense | reverse complement strand
TTCAACAAATACTTCTGCCTAACTTTTGTAGTAGAAGAAACTGTTAAAAAGACAGAATTTTTCGATGTATTCAGTTAATTTAATGAGTTAAGATTTAATTGTAATTTCTGTAAATTCAACTTCAAACAATGTGTAGTTTCAGTACCTATCATTGTGGGGATATATCAAAGGCCTAATTTCTCATCGTGACACAGTCAGTCCCAGGCCAAGTTTCAGATGTGGAACCTGTGTTGGTTAGAATGACAACAATGTATCAGCTTAACAGTGAACCTATCTATTTGGAACACATCGGTTTTAAAGGATTTTCTAGCGTTCTTAACATGCCCACCCCTACCATAGAAATCCTTAAGCCAGTTCTACTGGCTATTTCCTCCAGGAAACTCATTTGTGTTACAGCAGATGGCACATTTTTAGCAGGTATAACAAAATCACCTTTACGTGTTCAATATATTCTTTGTAAGAAATTCTTACTATTTTCTCTAACACAGTATTAAAAAGAATTGGGGACAGGCCTTCACCTTGTGGTACATATGTTTTTGTTTTGAAGGCTGTGAAATTTCTCCCATAAGATTTACTCTACAGAGCAGTATCTGCAAGTGTTTCATGGATTAGGTTTGTCAGTTAAGACTTTATACCAAATTCTCAAATTATTTTATCTGTGGTTTTTCTGTCAACATATTCAAAAGCCTTCTTGTTATCCACAAACATAAATACAATGTCCTTTGAATTGAGTAATCGGTGATGAATTACTAACTTGAGATAAAATATTCATTCTGATCATGGCCTTCCCTTCCTCTAAAGCAAGCTTGATATTCACATAAATGGTTGTCTAGTGTTGTTTTTTATTCTGCTTGATAAAATTTTGGAAAATACTTAGATGCTACTGACAGAGAGATTACTATGTAGTTGTTTACATCCTGTTTATTATCTTTCTTATGTAGTGGATGTATCAAGGCAACTTTCCATTCGTCTGGGATATTTTCTTCTGTTTTTCAGATTTCATCAAAGAGTAAATGTAGCTAATTTACTTTATTTTGGAAGGACAACTTCAAAAGTTCAGCTGTAATAAACTCTTCTCCACAAGCTTTGTTATTTTTGAGGGTGTCAATTCCTTCTTCAGTTCCTTATTTTGCTGGTGGTAAATCTTCTTCATAATTTTCATAACTATCTGAGAATTCAAATTCATGAAAATATCTTGAAAGTATTATTCAACCCAATGTGGCTGTTTTCGTTTTAGAAACACATTTACATTTTTAAACCCCTTCAATTTGATCTTCGCAGTTTGATAAAAACCATGGGAATTATTTTTGTGTATTTTCAAAAGTTTCTTCTTCTCGAAGGCTTATTTGGTTATTCTGATTAATCTGGTTGTTTTCTTTCTTTGATGTTTAGATAGATCATGATCTATAATTTTCTTTGAGCATTATTGTCTTACTCAGCCAGCTGCCATGTTTAGTCACTTTTGATAGCTTTTAACTGATTCTTTTGTTAGTGAGCCTGTGTTCATTATGTTTTAGTAACTTTTGTGACTTTTTTTGTTCTTTATTAGACGGGATTTTTACTTCAAATTCACCATTCCTTACTACTTTCAAATTCATAACTTCCATTGTACTACTTTGTGAAAAAGGCACATGAGCTAACTGAAATTTTTCTGACATTGTTTTGTGAGATATCCATGTTTTAGCTTCCCGTGGGAGCTTCCTAAGGTGGATTGACATCAATTTCAAGAGAGAGCTTTGACACAAAATGGTTGGCCTCAATTGTGTTGGTTCTTCTGTGAAGTGGGTGATGTCCTACTTGATTTATGAATTTCTTTACTTTCTGTTTATTTCACTGCCATCATGATTTTGGCCTCAAGCCCTTAACGAGCACACAAAAATATGTGGCAGGCAGGTGAGAAACTTATTTTCATTGAGCCACAGAATTGACAATACATTCATTACACATGCTGTTTCTCTGAACATGTTAAGAAATCACTGTGCAATTTGAGGCCAGTTTGGTTTCAACATTGTAGTAATTACAAGAAAAATATCTTCCTCCATCATTTGGAAAATGCTCATTTGACTGAGGAGGTCCATTAGCAGTTAGTCTTCTTCTTAAATTACTTTCAGTTACATTTACTGGAAATTCTAAAAGGCCCTGAATTTTTTTGGGGTGGTTCATCATTTACAGACCAGCATCAAGGTAGTCTGGCAGCCGTGGCAGAATTTCCAAAGCCTAACACCCCTAACCCTGTCCAGGCCAAGTACTAGAAGCGATGCTGCAGTCAATAGGAGTGTCATAAATATTGTATGGAAATTTTGATATTTAGATAAACATCTCTTAGCCCGTACTTGAAAATGTCTAATGGAGAAGCCTTGTCAGTGTTCATTTCTGTGCTTCCAGGAGTCCTGCTGAGTTTTCAACATTATATGCACAATATTTGAATGACATATTGCACATGCTCTTCCAGGTACTGCAAGTCTGAAGTTGCATGAAATTAGTGCTAGGTATTCAATCTGCCAAGCAACCATTTACTGGCAGAAGTAAAGCTGTGAGACCGGGCGTGAGTCGTGCTTCGGTAGCTCAGTTGGTAGACCACTTGCCCGCAAAAGGCAAAGGTCCCGAGTTCGAGTCTCCGTCGGGTACACAGTTTTAATCTGCCAGGAAGTTTCATATCAGCGCACACTCTGCTGCAGAGTGAAAATCTCATTCTGGAACCATTTATTGTTGGTCATGCACGACTGTGTGTAAGGGAGTTTTTATTGCTGGTACTCACTCCACAATTTCATGCGCTTTGTTGTTTGGAGCCCTTACTCATATTCTGTGAAACGGAAATATTGTGTGTTTTTTCAACACGCACCCCCATGCCATGTTCAAATCGAAATACCTGTTACTGTTAATTAGATTTCCTGACATATTTATTTCAACACTACTAAACCCTTGGCGGGTGTGCTGGTTTTTGTAACATGAGCAGGCATGTGGTGTACTTTATACACATTTAAAGGATGGCTGTGTTGATCCCTGCGAGACACATATTCAAGTACTAATTATCTCATAGGCAATTGCCTCATCGAGAGGTTGTGGTGCCAGCTCAGAATCTGGGTGTCTTTTTTTTTACAGGTCATAAATTTTTCTCACATGGTTCACTGTGTATTTTATGATTCTGCGGCTCACTTCGACATATGACAACACAGCTTGCCATTGTGTTAGCTGAAGTAATAATGAAGAAATAGAAATAGGCACACAATGGTGAGGCTGCTGCCTCGGAGTGTAACGGCAATGAGGAGTATGGTGTGTCGCAAGGTACACCCCAGGTGTTACGTGCTTCACCCACTGTCCCTGCTGTCGAGACATCTTCGCGGGTACTGTTCGCGGTTGGGCCACCCTCTTCCCAAGGGGAGTGGCGGGTTCAGCGGCGTTCGCGACGCACGAGGCGGAGGGTAAATGTGGAGGCTGGCCGTGTGGCATCACCCACTCTGCCTGTGAGTGGACATGAGGCTGCTCCTTCAGCAAGGTCCAAGCAGGCACACGGGGGGAGGGGTTTATTAGTTATTGGGAGCTCCAACGTTAGGCGGGTGATGGAGCCCCTTAGGGAAAATGCGGAAAGGTTGGGGAAGAAGGCCAGCGTTAACTCTGTCTGCTTGCCGGGGGGTCTCATCAGAGATATGGAGGAGGCCCTACTGGCAGTGATAGAGAGCACTGGGTGCACCCGACTGCAAATTGTTGCTCATGTCGGCACCAATGACTCCTGCCGTCTGGGTTCAGAGGTCATCCTCAGTTCGTACACGCGGTTGGCGGAATTGGTGAAGGCGGAAAGCCTCACTCGCGGGGTGGAATCTGAGCTAACTATTTGTAGTATCGTTCCCAGAACCGATCGTCCTCTGTTTTGGAGCTGAGTGGAAGGCTTCAACCAGAGGTGCAGACGATTCTGCGGTGATCTGGGGTGCAAATTTCTCGACCTCCGCTATCGGGTGGACAAATGTAGGGTCCCTCTGAATAGGTCAGGCGTGCACTACATGCCAGAAGCGGCTACAAGGGTAGCGGAGTACGTATGGAGTGCACATGGGGTTTTTTTTAGGATAGATAATTCCCTCCCTAGGCCCGACAAGACGCGGCAAGGTAGGAGTGGGCAAAATGCAACGGGGAATAACAATATTAATGTGCTAATACTAAACTGCAGGAGCATCTATAGAAAGGTCCCAGAACTGCTCGCATTAATAAACAGTCACAACGCCCATATTGTACTAGGGACAGAAAGTTGGCTGAAACCAGACGTAAACAGTAATGAAATCCTAAACTCAGATTGGAATGTATACCACAGAGACAGGCTGGACAGTGAAGGGGGAGGCGTGTTTATAGTGATAAGAGGTGCAATAGTATCGAAGGAAATTGACGGAGATCCCAAATGTGAAATGATTTGGGTGAAGGTCACGGTTAAAGCAGGCTCAGACATGGTAATTGGATGTCTCTATAGGCCCCCTGGCTCAGCAGCTGTTGTGGCTGAGCACCTGAAGGATAATTTGGATAATATTTTGAGTTGATTTCCCCACCATGTTATAGTTCTGAGATTTTAATTTGCCAGATATAGACTTGGAGACTCAAACATTCATAACAGGTGGCAGGGACAAAGAATCCAGTGAAATTTTTTTAAGTGCTTTATCTGAAAACTACCTTGAGCAGTTAAACAGAGAACTGACTCATGGCGATAATATATATGACCTTCTGGTGACAAACAGACCCAAACTATTTGAAACAGTTAACGCAGAACAGGGAATCAGCGACCATAAAGCAGTTACGGCATCAATGACTTCAGCCGTAAATAGAAATATTAAAAAAGGTAGGAAGATTTTTCTGTTTAGCAAAAGTGACAAAAGGCAGATTACAGCGTACCTGATGGCTCAACACAAAAGTTTTGTCTCAAGTACAGACAGTGTTGAGGATCAGTGGACAAAGTTCCAAACCATCGTACAATATGCGTTAGATGAGTATGTGCCAAGCAAGATCGTAAGAGATGGAAAAGAGCCACCGTGGTACAACAACCGAGTTAGAAAACTGCTGCGGAAGCAAAGGGAACTTCACAGCAAACATAAACATAGCCAAAGCCTTGCAGACAAACAAAAATTACGCGAAGCGAAATGTAGTGTGAGGAGGGCTATGCGAGAGGCATTCGGTGAATTCGAAAGTAAAGTTCTATGTACTGACTTGGCAGAAAATCCTAAGAAATTTTGGTCTTATGTCAAAGCGGTAGGTGGATCAAAACAAAATTTCCAGACACTCTGTGACCAAAATGGTACTGAAACAGAGGATGACAGGCTAAAGGCCGAAATACTAAATGTCTTTTTCCAAAGCTGTTTCACAGAGGACGACTGCACTTTAGTTCCTTCTCTAGATTGACGCACAGATGACAAAATGGTTGATATTGAAATAGACGACAGAGGGATAGAGAAACAATTAAAATTCCTCAAAAGAGGAAAGGCCGCTGGACCTGATGGGATACCAGTTCGATTTTACACAGAGTACATGAAGGAACTTGCCCCCCTTCTTGCAGCGGTGTACTGTAGGTCTCTAGAGGAGCGTAGCATTCCAAAGGATTGGAAAAGGGCACAGGTCATCCCCGTTTTCAAGAAGGGACGTCGAACAGATGTGCAGAACTATAGACCTATATCTCTAACATCAATCAGTTGTAGAATTTTGGAACACATATTATGTTCGAGGATAATGACTTTTCTGGAGACTAGAAATCTACTCTGTAGGAATCAGCATGGATTTCGAAAAAGATGGTCGTGTGAAAGCCAGCTCGCGCTATTCGTCCACGAGACTCAGAGGGCCATAGTCACGGGTTCACAGGCAGATGCCGTGTATCTTGACTTCCGCAAGGCGTTCGATACAGTTCCCCACAGTCGTTTAATGAACAAAGTAAGAGCATATGGACTATCAGACCAATTGTGTGATTGGATTGAGGAGTTCCTAGATAACAGAATGCAGCATGTCATTCTCAGTGGAGAGAAGTCTTCTGAAGTAAGAGTGATTTCAGGTGTGCCGCGGGGGAGTGTCATAGGACCATTGCTATTCACAATATACATAAATGACTTGGTGGATGACATCGGAAGTTCACTGAGGCTTTTTGCAGATGATGCTGTGGTGTATCGAGAGGTTGTAACAATGGAAAATTGTACTGAAATGCAGGAGGATCTGCAGCGAATTGACACGTGGTGCAGGGAATGGCAATTGAATCTCAATGTAGACAAGTGTAATGTGCTGCGAATACATAGAAAACAAGATCCCTTATCATTTGGCTACAAAATAGCAGGTCAGCAACTGGAAGCAGTTAATTCCATAAATTATCTGGGAGTACGCATTAGGAGTGAGTTAAAATGGAATGACCATATAAAGTTGATCGTCAGTAAAGCAGATGCCAGACTGAGATTCATTGGAAGAATCCTAAGGAAATGCAATCCAAAAACAAAGGAAGTAGGTTACAGTACGCTTGTTCGCCCACTGCTTGAATACTGCTCAGCAGTGTGGGATCCGTACCAGATAGGGTTGGTAGAAGAGATAGAGAGGATCCAACGGAGAGCAGCGCGCTTGTTACAGGATCATTTAGTAACCACGAAAGCGATACGGAGATGATGGATAAACTCCAGTGGAAGACTCTTTAGGAGAGACGCTCAGAAGCTTGGTACGGGCTTTTGTTAAAGTTTCGAGAACATACTTTCACCGAAGAGTCAAGCAGTATATTGCTCCCTCCTACGTATATCTCGCGAAGAGACTATGAGGATAAAATCAGAGAGATTAGAGCCCACACAGATGCTTACCGACAATCCTTCTTTCCACGAATAATACGAGACTGGAATAGAAGGGAGAACCGATAGAGGCACTCAGGGTACCCTCCGCCACACACAGTCAGGTGGCCTGTGGAGTATGGATGTAGATGTAGATGTAGAATGGTAAAATAACAGTGGAATGATACAAAACAATGTTATTGGCAGTTGGCGTACTTTATACATAGGTGCACCCACTTGAGCTTTAATTACTTCATCCAAGCTATCTGACATTTCCAACATGAAACAGGTCTCATCACATTTCATTTCATGATTGTCTGTGGCAGACCTCAGTTACACCTGGTTTGCTACTTTGTTTCACCTGGATGTGTTGCTGGTGCTCTATCTAGTTCATCTTTGACATCACAAAATGAGACTTTTCATCCTAGCTGAAAAGAGCAAAATACACAGGATGCTGTGTATCCATAGGAGTCTCCCGACATAAGGTAAGAAATCAATTCTCGGTTTCTCTTACACCCTTTCTCATTCTCAGTCGCTTACTCAACTGTTCTTGAAATTGACTGCTGCACCCATTGAATTTGATCATTTGGCTATTCATTCTTTTGAATCACTTTTCTTAGGTGATGTAATTCATTGGCGAGGCTCTCTTTGTCTGAAAGTGTTAGAGGTCTGTGGACCAGAGACAGTAACACTAAATTTGTTCATAACAAGATTGTGAATAGTTGCTACTCACCATATAGCAGAGATGCTGAGTGACGCACACGCACACGCACACGCACACGCACACGCACACGCACACGCACCAAAGAGACGCTTGGAAGTAGAGCTTTCACCTAACATGTCCTTTGTTGAAAATAGCTGTGCGCACTCTATGGCACTATGTTATGCCAACATATTCATGTGGCATCTAAAAGAACCCTTCCTAAACACCCAGAATCCCAACCTCTCACCTGATTCATATTCGTCTTTGACCTCTGGATTGAGGGTGAGGAGACCCTATCTACATTCTTTCAGAACCCAAACACCTTCAACCCCATTTACTTCATGTGGTCCCATTCTACCCAACAACCCACCTTCCTCGATGTGACCTCCACCTGAAATACGGATACATCAGTATGTCTGACCATGTTGAACATACCAACCGTCAGAAATACCTCCACTTCAGCAGCTGCCACTCATTCCATACCAAGAAGCCCCTTCGAGACTGCCTTTAAATATATGGAAGGTGTCATTGAGGCTTTACAGGCAGTAATTACCCTCCCAACCTTGTACAAAAACTGATCTCTTGTGCCCTGTCTTTCCGGTCACCACCCACCTCACAAAGTCCCACTGTCCAGCTACAAAGGTGCATTTGCCTTGTGACTCTGTACCACCCAGGACTGAGCAACTGAATTAAATTCTCCGCCAGGGATTTGACTACCTCTCATTCTACCCTGAAATAAGAAATTTCCTACCCACTACATCCCCACCAAACTCCCACATCAGTACTCCAGTGGCCAATGATGCTACACAACCACTGCTTCCAACCTTGTGGCCTCGTGTCTCATACCCTTGTAATAGATGTAGATCCAATACATGCCCCCACATCCTCCCACCACCACCTCCACGTACTGAAGTCCAGTCAGAAACATCACCTATCCCTCCTTTGGTGGGCAACCAGTGAAATGAGTCATGCGATCTACAACCTAGGCTGCAACCAACCACTGTACTGCATTCTACGATGGTAGGGCAAACAAGAAGTTCCTGTTTGCATAAATGGCTGCTCATACACTGTGGCCTAGTAACAATTGGACCACGCTGTTGCTGAACATGCCACCAAACCAGGTGCACTGCTGCCAGTATCATCTTTATGGCTACACTCAAATGTCATGGCGACGCCCAGCCAACTGTGTAACTTGGCTACCTAGTCCTCCCTGCTGCACAAGTAGCAATGGTGATCATGCCATCTCCTGCCAAGATTATCTCGTGTATCTCAATGATTGAGTGTCCTGGAGACCTGGGTCAAGGAAAAACGTACCTTACCAGGTTACTCGCAAATTGTTGACTAGTCAGTGACCCCATGTTCTACCATCAGGCAGTTACAGTGCCATCCCTACTACATCTCGCTTTGTGAAGGATGTGTACGTCCAGGCGGGTGATGTGTACGTCCAGGCGGGTGATGTGTACGTCCAGGCGGGTGATGTGTACGTCCAGGCGGGTGATGTGTACGTCCAGGCGGGTGATGTGTACGTCCAGGCGGGTGATGTGTACGTCCAGGCGGGTGATGTGTACGTCCAGGCGGGTGATGTGTACGTCCAGGCGGGTGATGTGTACGTCCAGGCGGGTGATGTGTATGTCCAGGCGGGTGATGTGTACGTCCAGGCGGGTGATGTGTACGTCCAGGCGGGTGATGTGTACGTCCAGGCGGGTGATGTGTACGTCCAGGCGGGTGATGTGTACGTCCAGGCGGGTGATGTGTACGTCCAGGCGGGTGATGTGTACGTCCAGGCGGGTGATGTGTACGTCCAGGCGGGTGATGTGTACGTCCAGGCGGGTGATGTGTACGTCCAGGCGGGTGATGTGTACGTCCAGGCGGGTGATGTGTACGTCCAGGCGGGTGATGTGTACGTCCAGGCGGGTGATGTGTACGTCCAGGCGGGTGATGTGTACGTCCAGGCGGGTGATGTGTACGTCCAGGCGGGTGATGTGTACGTCCAGGCGGGTGATGTGTACGTCCAGGCGGGTGATGTGTACGTCCAGGCGGGTGATGTGTACGCCCAGGCGGGTGATGTGTACGCCCAGGCGGGTGATGTGTACGCCCAGGCGGGTGATGTGTACGCCCAGGCGGGTGATGTGTACGCCCAGGCGGGTGATGTGTACGCCCAGGCGGGTGATGTGTACGCCCAGGCGGGTGATGTGTACGCCCAGGCGGGTGATGTGTACGCCCAGGCGGGTGATGTGTACGCCCAGGCGGGTGATGTGTACGCCCAGGCGGGTGATGTGTACGCCCAGGCGGGTGATGTGTACGCCCAGGCGGGTGATGTGTACGCCCAGGCGGGTGATGTGTACGCCCAGGCGGGTGATGTGTACGCCCAGGCGGGTGATGTGTACGCCCAGGCGGGTGATGTGTACGCCCAGGCGGGTGATGTGTACGCCCAGGCGGGTGATGTGTACGCCCAGGCGGGTGATGTGTACGCCCAGGCGGGTGATGTGTACGCCCAGGCGGGTGATGTGTACGCCCAGGCGGGTGATGTGTACGCCCAGGCGGGTGATGTGTACGCCCAGGCGGGTGATGTGTACGCCCAGGCGGGTGATGTGTACGCCCAGGCGGGTGATGTGTACGCCCAGGCGGGTGATGTGTACGCCCAGGCGGGTGATGTGTACGCCCAGGCGGGTGATGTGTACGCCCAGGCGGGTGATGTGTACGCCCAGGCGGGTGATGTGTACGCCCAGGCGGGTGATGTGTACGCCCAGGCGGGTGATGTGTACGCCCAGGCGGGTGATGTGTACGCCCAGGCGGGTGATGTGTACGCCCAGGCGGGTGATGTGTACGCCCAGGCGGGTGATGTGTAATACAGCACTGTGGTTGTTAAATCACCCAATGTTATAGCAGCAGCAGCTCCTCCTCCTCCTCCTCCTCCTCCTCCTCCTCCTCCTCCTCCTCCTCTTTTTCTCCAGCTGTGCAGCAAGCCTCAAACTTTTGCCTCATGAGACCGTCACTGGCTACACAACTAAAAACCCAGAAGCGACACAAGGAATACTCCCATGGAGACTTTCTATGTCCCTTCAGCCAACAAACATTTGAGTCTTCCAATGCAAACCAGAAAGGATCCAAGAAATCAAACAAAGGCAAACAATGTGCTTCTCTATTGACTCACAATTCCTCAGGTCATAATGGACCCTGTCACTATCTCTATAATCTGTAATTTTATAATGGTCTGTTACTCATTTCCCCTTCCATGATCCTTTAGACTACCCCACCAGGTCATAGTTGAAGGTTGTTCATTCCAGCAAACTATGCTGTACTTCTATTTCAGTCACTGGCATTATCCTTACACCAGCCTTCATAGATATAGCAGCTGTAGTCTACATTCCCAACATGTTGACTTGTGTTTTGTGGGCTCCTTTGTCTTGCTCTGTGACAGTGGCTGTGTGTGGTGGCTGGCAGCTCTAGCGAATTCAGACAGTTAAGCTCAATTGAAATTCAAATATATTCTACATGAGGATTATTATGCAGTTTTCATCAATCTCACTTTAGTAAAATTTCACATGTTTCTACTTGTCACTGCACCTGATTCATAATCTCTCATCATATAATTTACCAACTTACTAACACTGAGATGAGCATGTGCAGTGATATGACATACCACTGACACATTTCAAGCTGTTTGATTTATGGTTAAATTCAGTTGATGTAAAGTTATTCACCTGTTTAATTTTTTTTGCAGGAGCCACAAGAGGTACACCAAGAGGAGATACTGGCAGGTGAGATTTTTACTTTCTTCGGTAGCTTAATTACATGTTAAAGTTACCACTTTAATATTTTCTTATGTGGTATTTTTGTTCCATCTTTTTCTTGCTTGAGTATTTCAGTAAAACAGTTGCTCAAAATTTTATACTTGAACTTGACACTGGATATTAATTACATAGTACATAATTCATACTGAAAATTGGCAGTATCTTTGTAACTACAAAAGATTGGTCACAAATGTTTGAAACGGTTATTGTGGTAGATGGTGAGGCAAATGTGATCAAAGGGAAAGAAGACAAATTTTTAAGTACCAAAGTGACATTCACAAAATAAGTCATTGTAAAAGTAACATAACATTACAAATTGGCACACTGTGATAAATAGTAACATTTAGATCACAATTCCCTTATTCTGTAGTCATGGTTCATATTAAAATCATCAACTTGAGATAAATATATTTAAGTATACAACTACCACTCAGCATAGTTGAGCTTCTTAAAGAGGAAAACTGCCAATGTTACTGGGGACTGGAACAAGCTAAACACATTCATGGACAGTGATTTGAAACGCCCTCATCATGTCTTGAAATGAAGAATATTGTCCCTGTAATCCGCCTCCTCTCCCGAAGCAAATTGAGACTTATGTAGTCATAAATAATATAATCCGCTTCACTGATTGCGGCAGTCTGCTACAAAACCATATGATTTCTACAGTTGTGCATCCAGAACATTTTCCCAACATTGGCAAAGTACTTGTAGAGCCATGTTCAAAGTGTATTTTCAACCCAAAAGGAAGTTTGTGAAGATCATTGAACAGAGAGCAGAAAGGATGAAATCTGAGGGTGCAATGTCAGGTGGAAAAGGTAGGTGCAGAATGACTTCCCAACCCAGTAGTTGTGTAGTGTTTCTTGCCAGTCTAGCAGAATGCCGGTGGCTGTTATTGTGGAATAGCATCACTTCTGACAGTCTTCCTTGTTGTTATTCTGGGATTGCATTTGGAAGAAGTCTTTTCTTGACAGCAAATGCCAACAGGAAACTTGTACCTCATGCAAGCAACTTTTTGTACACCACATGGCCACTGTTCCACCAGATGTATAACATTATCTTGTGTGGATGCACACAAGCCTTCTATGCAGCATTGCTGCTTTGTTTGGACTAAGGCATTCCTTTCTATTCTTTCGCTTACAGTAGCACAAAGACAAATTTTCTAGTCATCAGTAATGGTGCAGGATAGGAATGATCAGTGGTGTTCACACACTAATCGATAACAAGCAAGCGCATAATGCACCTAAGGACAACCAATAATTTTTCTGATTTGATTTGTGATTCTCATACTCTTCATTTCTGAACCTTCTCTATTGGCTTCATAGCCATTCTTGAGTGTCTGTTGAAATGTTAATATGTCTGTCCTGCTGTGTTGTTCAGTTATTGATAAAAAAAAACATATTTCTAACTTTATAGGCCCATTTGTGGTTTTCAACTGTGCACAATATCAGCCACATTATATATATTTCACACATACTCATATCCTGCAATAGAACACACCTTGTAAGACGAAAAATATATTTTTTTTGGCAAGTCACGGGCAGGTCAAACAATCTTAAAATTTCAACATGATCTTGATAATGGGTATAAAGCTGAAATCATGACTGTGTAAAACTAATGAACAATTAATAGTCAAATGCTGGAAATATATTTTAAAAAGGAAGGTAAAGGAGATACTTGTGGTCAGTGAGACAGTGGTAGTAAAAGAGGAGGAGAGATTTGTGAAGACAGAATCAGTTGGGAGGAAAAGAGATAGGAGCCAGTGTAGACAAAAAGGAAAGACGTAGGGACACCATACACCAGTTTTGTGCTGTACTTGAACACATAGGTGTGGGAGAGTGAAAATTTTGGTCTGAGGTCTTACACTCTTGTGTATAAGAAAAAAAATAACTTGGATGCCCCAGAATTATTTTTGAGCCATTAAGGAGTTGTGGAGTCAGTGGACATATCAAAGAAAGACAAAAGCAGACAGTGTAATTGAGAGAGTTGACATTGACATTGACAGTGGGATAGACTGTAAATCAGTGGAAGGAAAATGAGACAATGGGAGAGAGCCATATACGTAGACAGTGACAGTGAGGGGGAGGTGCTAAGTATGAATGCTTCACTACAGGGAGATACCAGATAAATGACTATAGATTATTGTGTGTTAAAACAGTGGGAATATGTTCACATGCAAAAATTTCTGGTGAGGAAGGCAAAATGTATACTGGGGCTGCTGGTTCCCCACTGTACTGTCAGTATTTTATAGAGGAACATACCCATCTTTCATGTGCTCCAAGAGAAACAATTTACCAGTGGTTTGCTCTAAGGTACTATGTGTTGCATGAGATACTGCTGGTGAAACTAGAGCAACTGAACAGTTGTTTGTGACGCAGTAGGTTGATTTAGATAATGTGGCAGTCTAAAAAATTGACTGTGGAGCGACTATTGACTACACTACCTTTGGTTGCATGTTGCATGCAGTGTAATCCTGTATTGCAAAACATACAGATACTGAAGTTCATAATATTCCCAATGAGTAGAGGCCAGCGAAATAGTGTCTGCTAATGCTTAATTTTCTGTACAAAATCACTCTGATTTTAGATGATTTTGCTTCAGCTGTATTTCTTCCCACAGAAGCAAAGAATTCCTGAAATTAGTATCTTGTGTAAAATTTGCTTATTTCATTTCAGGCATAAAAATACATAACAATGTTTTGCTATGAAAGTGTGAAAAGACAAATATCCAGGATGGAATGTAACAGTATTATGAAAAGGGGAGTTACTACTCACCATATAGCAGAGATGCTGAGTTGCAGATAGGCACAACAAAATGATACCCACATTAAAGCTTTCGGGCATTGAGGCCTCCATCAACAATAGTGTGTCTCTGTTGTGCTTAACAGTGACTCGGTATCTGCACTATACGGTGAGTAGGAACTTTTCTTTGCTGAATAATGCAATCTGTGATTTCAGAAAACTAGTAATAGGTATTATGATAAATCTTGTGTTATATTTCATTACAATTAAAATTATCTGGAACATAGTAAAAAAAAAAAAAACTAGTCATAAACCATATCTCCAGTTTCCCCCTCTGTGGCTTGGAATGAACACAGAGACTGGATAAATCATGGAGTGTTCAAAGGTTACATATATTGAGAAAGTGTACTAGCACCACGATGTCTTTGTGAAGCAGGAGACAGAAATAATAGTAACAAATGGGGTTTGATAACTAGGAATGGAAGACAGTTTTTCAGGAGCCCAAGACCACCACAGCTAGGGCACAGGATGACAGCTCAACCATGAGCTAAGTGACAAGGAAGAAAACAGATATTACTCATGAACTTACAAGCTCAGCTTCAGATGCTATTCAGTAATGAATTATTGTGAAATGTGTGTATGCTCCATTTCATTTAATTTTTTAAATTAGTTTAATTTACTTTCACTCAACTATAAAAAAATACTAAATGTTATACTGACGTGTAAAATGATGAAATGCCTGCTGCGATATTGAGTATTTAGTCCCCGTTTGTTCCCCGACATGGCCACACATTTCAGTAAACAGAGATCCGTGCACTCTCATGTAAACCACCATTATTTGTGCAATGGGTAGCATTTTATAACCTTTTCCCAGTTACACTGACAATGACACGTGGTGGGCCTTTCTTTCGGGAAATGTTTCATCTGACGTTTCACTGTTTCTAATTGGGTTCAAGTTATTGTCAAAGACATAAAATATATTTAACTTGAATAAATCTATTTCTGATCAAGATACACCTAGTGAAATGAAGAACTGATGTTAGCTGCACTGACAACCACCTTAGATCAGGGGGAGTGTGGTCCCAATTTTCATAAAAATATTTTAAGTCACTTAATAATCTCTAAGTGTCTTATTGCATCAGTGGTAATATTTTGAGCCTGTATGAATTAGCTTCTCTAGTCAGTTGATGCCAACAACTTTAGCTAAACAGACAGCATGATTAAACACCTGAATAATCCCACATAATCCTAAACACCCTATACCACAGGATATGCTTCACCTGACAAATTTAACTTGCTGAGAGTTTAAACAGCAATGGCAATCTTGTCCAAGTGAGCTGCAATTGGTATTTCAGTGTCAACCTGAGCATTCCAATGGGTAGCAGACATATAATATAGAGATCTCCCAAACAACTTTTTCAGGACTTGTTAGCATTGTGGACTGCTGCTGAATATGTTTTAAAAAAGCCAAATCTTTTCAAATAAAGTATCTACTTCGTGGCAACACTCAGCCACATAATATTAAGATGAGCACATGGAGAAAATTTTACAAAACAATTTGACTGAAGAAAGTGTTAGAGTTCCTATATATGACCCTATAATATTCTTTCCCCTATCATAACCATATCTGTGGCATTCATTAAGAGGAATGGAGTGTTTCACAAGTGTTGATTGCATTGAGTGTGGAATAGCATTTCTTGTTTCCTGATTACAATCTATGAATTCCAAAGGCAAGTCATGTTTCATATTTATCAGTCCCCTTCTCATAGTAAATACGATGCAGGGTGAATGTTGTTTGTTTGGTATTATTTGAACTGGGAGTTGCAGCAATAATAATCAAGTAATGCTTCTCATTTTCTCCCTGTTCCAATATAGCACTACTGACATGACAACTAGAAAAAAGTTCATTCTCAGTATCACATGGCAGATAATGCGTGTGTAAACACTTTCCAGATTCTTGTTGGTCTCTAATCTTGCTTATGTATTCAATTGTTATAGACAGAAGAGCTCTAATATTCACAGGAAATTTTATTAGTTGGACCTTCAATTTTCTGAGCTGAACCTCTGAATGCCAAGCCTCTTTACCAAGAAATAATATTATATCAAGTAACATGAGAGCTCCAGTGCAAGTTGGCTATTCTATGGATGAGCAGAAAATGTTACCTTTTTTACTTCCAAGCATCAGCATTCATCTTTCATGTCATTTTATTTCTTCGCTTTTATGATTCTCCTGTGGAATATTTTTACAAATATAAATATTTCATTTGGTGTGTGTTGTTGGATGAAAAATATATTCCATATACTTGTTTTTAATGTAAATAACCTTGAGATGTAACCAGAAATGTGTTACTTCTGAATGTTGTTGGCAAGCCTACCAAATTGTAATGTTGTATTACAGCTGCCAATGTATGCATTTGTAGGGGAAAGAATTTTGATAGAATTTACAAGAATATGAGAAGAAAGCACTTTTTTCGCTCCATCACAATGTGGATTTAGTGTACAATATCTAAAGAAGAAATAAAATAATATAACAGTGAATACAATCAAGAATGAGATTTTCACTCTGCAGTGGAGTGTGCGCTGATATGAAACTTCCTGGCAGATTAAAACTGTGTGCCCGACCGAGACTTGCCCGCGAATGGCAAAGGTCCCGAGTTTGAGTCTTGGTCGTGCACACAGTTTTAATCTGCCAGGAAGAATACAATCCCCTTTGCCAAAATAACATTGTTCTACAAAGAAAACTACTTTTCTATTTCTGAAAAATTACATTGTGATCCTATGTGTACTTAAAGTGCTGAATTCAAAACTGCTTTTAGTTTTTTTTTGTCAGGGTTTGTTTATGAATAATCAAAATTTAATTTGTCTTTTCTGTTTCTGATACTGCAGCAAACATGAGGTGAAATTCGATTGACAAGTTCATGTTTTTATGATGTTGTAATTTCATCACATTAATGGAGGGTGAGATTTATCATATAACACAGAAATCTTTGTGGATACACCTTGTAGCATTTATTTGATATGAGAAATTACAGGAAATAGACAAGAAAATGAACCACTCTATTCTAATGCACATCACATTTTTCTCTTGTGTTGTGAATCTTTCTTATCTTGAATGATATTCCAGCAATAATCTGCTAACATAGAAGGTACCCACTTTCCTTCATAACGCCTTTCTATGGTAGAAATGTCTTTATGGTATTTTTCGCCATGTTCATCCAATACATAACTAAAACACTCTATGAAGTAGTGCAGATGAGAGTCCATCATAAGTATCTTCAAAGACATACTGCACCCCAGATCTCGATATACTTTGTGCATGTCATTCACCATTGCTTTGTAGTTAGTAGTTGTTCTCCTTCTAAGGAAGTTTTCTGATACCGTCTTGAACCAGACCCATGCTGTCTTTTCTTTCTCATTTAAATATGCATCAAAATTTGCATCTTTCTGCAGCTCCTTTATTTGAGGGCCCACAAATACACTTTCCTTTACTTTTGCAGCTGAAGGATGGGGGACCTGGTAGCTAGATATGCCAATCCACTGCCTGTTGGATCCATTGCCTTTACAAATTGTCTCATTTGATGTGAAGCAGTGGAAGTAGTATCTCTTCAGGAGCTATCAGACTTACATGTTGTACATTCTTTTCACCCACTTTCCATCTCTGCCTAGGCCACTTCTTTTTCTTGTAGTGACAATTTCTGTCTCAACCATCCCACTCACAAAGGAAACGGGCATACTTCACGTAGCTTTCTTACATTCTCTGTACCATAGCAATTACAGAGAGTATTTTACTTCTGTTATGCAGCTAAACACCCTTGAGATTTGTTTTGGATGCAGCAATCGGCTGTCGCTGTTAGAGTTAATGAGCTATTGCAGGTGGTCTCAATGACATACATGTCGCGGGGGATGACTCAATGATGTCTGATTCCTCCCACCTGCTGTTGAACAAGAAATTGTCATGTTCGACCAATACTGGATGTGGCAACATACCCGTATTTCTCTATAAAGTTTCTGTGTTTGTCATGAAAGGTATCCCTGACAATGATACTTTGTTTACATTTTTGAACTTCTGTGGTAAACTGGGTTAGAAGCACACATTTTAGTATCATTTATAGAACCCTTGTCTAACAGTTTAATTTCATTGGATGGATAAAAACATTTAATCACCAAACTGATGCTGCTTTGCAAGTAGACTTTTTATCTATGAAATTAAATTATAATATATCTAAAAACAAAGATGATGTGACTTACCAAACGAAAGTGCTGGCATGTCGATAGACACACAAACACACACACAAAATTATAGCTTTCGCAACCAACGGTTGCTTCATCAAGAAAGAGGGAAGTAGAGGGAAAGACGAAAGGATGTGGGTTTTAAGGGAGAGGGTAAGGAGTCATTCCAATCCCAGGAGTGGAAAGACTTACCTTAGGGGGGAAAAAGTACGGGTATACACTCTCTCGCGTGCGCTCACACACACACACACACACACACACACACACACACACACACACACACACACACACACACACACACACACGAGCCTCATAGAAACACAGGTTGTGTGTATCAACAGGCAGCAAATGAAATGGATTTCTAGTGAAGGCAAAATAGAGAATGCCCTGATTCACTGAAAGATATCTGCTAGTATGAGAACTATTCTTGAAGCTCCAGTTCAGCACTCTGTGTGTAACAACTTAGAGGCACTGCTGCAGGTACCTAAAGTGTAGGTAGCACTGGTGATGCCACTATTGTGGGCTGCATTCTTATTAATATAGTTATGGCACTCTGAAGTAGATAGTTGATGTCGAGTCTGGGACTTGGGTTGGCTGGTGAGCCATTGTGCAGTGATCCATGAAGGCTGTGCAGTGCAGAGGAATACTGGAAAATTGTCCAGTGTCATATGGTCCCTGTACAGAAACTATGCAATGGCTGTCATGGGCAAGATGAGCTGCACTGAGTTTGTTTCAGGCCTATTAACATGCCAGCAACAGACAGCCCTCTGTTGAAATTTACAAGACAGCACTGTAAGGTACCAGCCACCCACTTACCCTGGTACACCACCCACTTCCACCTCATTACTATTATGTCTTCTACTCCATCCTGTTGCTATACTCGTCATATTTCTTCTTGCTTCACCTCTATAAGGAATGCACCTGAGAAATACCCCACATCATCTGCCACACCGTCTCCTGGCTATATGTATCCATCTGTAAGTAAAGAAAGGAGTGTTACATTGTAAGTGTTTGATGTGCAATTTTACTGTATGAACAGCACAAATGTGATAACTGATTAAAATTTTTGCTATTACTTTCTGTGGGGCATCACTGAGAGAAAATCATGATAATTTGAAATTATTGCTGAAGTTTCCTGCAAGTCACTAAGTGCTCTCATTGTCAAATACTGGATGAATAGAATGTTGGCATATGCCCGCAGTGAGGGAGACTGCGTATACAGTCACACACAGTTCCTAACTGATAAACTTGCCACACTGAGTTAACCCTGTAACATAAAATTGTATGTCTTGATAAGCAGATTACTACAGGATTATAAATTTTAAAATTTGGTCAATAATTATGTGAAATGTTGGCAATAAAATTTATTTGCTACTGGCGCTCTTCAGATAGCCAGCCTGTAACTGTAATAAAATTCTTGCTTTCTGGAACTTGGTTAGTAATATTCACTGTTGTACATAATGGAGTGGATTAGATGCTCAGTTATTCACTGATCACTAGGCACTGTAAAAGACTGAAATAATGGATTATGTTCTTTATCATGTCATGTTGAAACAGTTTTCATTTATCATCTGTTTCTTTTGCTTTTGCAGATAAAATATTTTTTATTAACACACAATTTCCTTTTTTGTCAATCAGGCCCTGGTGAGGAAGAAGGCACACGTCCTATTGCTCAGGTGAGTGAAAGTAGTGGCAGCATGTATGAGACTGGCAGGGCAAGTGTGATTTTCACCAATAGCAAATAAAGTTTGCTCCTGTGGCATGTAATAAACCCCACACTGCTTCCTGGCCTCTTTCCTCATATAAGCTCAGGGTTTCAGGCCGTTACTATACTTCCTCCTCTTCTGTGGTACTCTGCACACTACCCACATATTTAATCAATGAAACTCCTTTATTCATAACCCATTCATCTCCATTTCAGTCTCATTACATCTCCCATGGCAGTCTGTTTCCTGACGTCACAAACTTTGCAACTTCTTTTGCACTGGTAACTGAAATGCTATCTCAAGTCTAAATTACCTGCTAAATGATCCAGAGCATTTCTCAAAGACCAATCATATACTGGCTCTTAATTTAAAACAATGGCAATGGCAAGGAAATCGTTTCTGAAGAAGAGAAATTTGTTAACATCGAGTATAGATGTAAGTGTCAGGAAGTCGTTTCTGAAAGTATTTGTATGGAGTGTAGCCATGTATGGATGTGAAACATGGACAATAACCAGTTTGGACAAGAAGAGAATAGAAGCTTTCGAAATGTGGTGCTACAGAAGAATGCTGAAGATAAGGTGGGTAGATCACGTAACTAATGAGGAGGTATTGAATAGGATTGGGGAGAAGAGAAGTTTGTGGCACAACTTGACTAGAAGAAGGGATCAGTTGGTAGGACAAGTTTGAGGCATCAAGGGATCACAAATTTAGCATTGGAGGTCAGCGTGGAGGGTAAAAATCGTAGAGGGAGACCAAGAGATCAATACACTAAGCAGATTCAGAAGGATGTAGGTAGCAGTAGGTACTGGGAGATGAAAAAGCTTGCACAGGATAGAGTGGCATGGAGAGCTGCATCAAACCAGTCTCAGGACTGAAGACGACAACAACAACAACAATAATTTAAAACAAGAAACTCTCTTCAATTATTAATGTCAAGTAATGTGTTATTGGTAAATATACAGAATCTTAATGACACCTCAACTTCATCTCCATTTTCCTGATGTATTGGTAGTTGTCATGGTGCTGACAGTTCTAGGTGGAAGGCACATTGCTGAACAAGAATCAGAGAGCAAGGAATAAACCCGTGACTGGGAGTTTGTGTTGCCATCGTCATTTGTGAAAGTGGCATGACTGCGCCATGTAAAATTTGGGAATTGGTGTGCGTGCCCATAACCATTACACTGAGTGCTCCCCTAACCAGGTATCATCATCATAATGGAATAAATCCTCAAAAAAACCAAATAAAACCATCATGAACTCTGAAGAATGATAAGGTAATTATCGTTACCCCAACCTGCAGAAATGCTGCATCAATCTGGTATAGATTTTATGCCCAAAAGAGAAGTGTGTAAAAGTTTAAAGCCACCATTTCAACTAAAAAAATGACTTTGTGGTGGTGACCATTATTCATTGGTACTATAGACATTGTGAGACGTACACCTTTACCAAAGCGATAGGTTACACCATTGTTGATACTCACTAAACATGACAATATATACCCCTTAAAATCGACAATTACCACTTACTGTTGTCCAAAATGCATACTGATTGCAGTTGGGTACTGAGATTTCCTCGTTTTTGAGCAAATATCACAAACACAAATGACAGGTACTCGAAATTGCAAACACGCATCACAATACCTTTCCAGAATGATAGCAGACTTGTTCTCCTCCATACATTCATGGCCTGACAAACTTCCTAAAGTCTTCTGAAAATACTTTCCTGGTTGCGAAATAAGAACCAGGTGAACTACTTCGAGAGGTCTACTTGTCATAGTGGTTGTTACGTTTGACGTATGTTGATCAGTAATTCGATACAACTACCTTAGTGTACTTCAGAATGTGCATCAAAAATTGTGCAGTGTGATGTAAAAGTAACTGTTTAGTTACTTTTGTCCTTTGGGATTTGCTTTCAGTAATATTATAATAGGTATCTGGATGAAACAGAATCGAATGGCCATTCTTATGGTGTACTTTCAGACCTTGCATTGACTTACTTGCCAGCTGCCATGACCATGGCAAACAGTCCTTTATCCAGGAAGAGGTTTCTTATTCATACACGTTATTCTGTGGGACCCAAATATGGCACGAATCTTAAAGGTCATGGAAAGTGTCAGATAATATAAAATGTTTAAGAAACCAAAAAAGAGGAGCCATAAGATTATGTAACCGCAATAAAGAATTTAACTCAGGAATCGGCTTAATTTTTCAAGGAATTCCTCAGCAGAATAGAAAACTCTTCAATTTTGATTTGAATCCACATGGATTACTGCTAAGATGTTTGAATTCCTCTGGTAGCTTATTGGAAATGGATGCCACAGTATACTGCAAGCCTTTCTGCACAAGAGTCAACAAAGTGTGCCCAAGGCATACTGGATTTCTGCCTAGTGTTAACTGAGTGAAAGCTGCTAATTCTTGGGAATAAGCTGATACTGTTAACCAGAAGTGACAGCAATGAATGTATATTGAGAGACTTATGTAAGATTACTCAGACTAATTAACAGTGGTCAACAGGCGTTACACGAGCTTATACAACTTTCTGCCTGAACCGCCCATTTCTGAGCCGAAAAATCCTTTGTGAAACTGAAGAATTACCCCAAAATATACCACCATATGTCCTAAGGAAATGGAAATAAGCAAAGTAGACTATTTTTGTGTTGAACTATCACTTACTTCATAAACCATTTAAAAAGTAAAAATGCCAGAATTAAATCTTTGAACAAGATCCTGTATATGAGTTTTCCACAACAATTCACTACCTATCTGAACATGTAGAAATCTAAACTATTACGTTTCATGAATCGTATGGCCATTCTGTGAAATAAAAATGGCAGGTTTTGATGAATTGTTGGTTAGAAATTGTAAAAACTGATTCTTTTTGTGATTTAGCATTAGTTTATTATCTACAAGCCGTGAACCTATTTCTCGAACTGCACTACTTGAAACAATGCCAACATCCCACACAACATTCTTTACTACCAAGCTGATTCATAATCTCTGTCATTATATAATTTACCAACTTACTAACACTGAGATGAGCATGTGCAGTGATATGACATACCACTGACACATTTCAAGCTGTTTGATTTATGGTTAAATTCAGCTGATGTAAAGTTATTCACCTGTTTAATTTTTTTACAGGAGCCACAAGAGGTGCACCAAGAGGAGGTATTGGCAGGTGAGATTTTTGCTTTCTTCAGTAGCTTAATTACATTTTAAAGTTATTGCTTTAATATTACCTTATGTGGTATTTTTGTTCCATCTTTTTCTTGCTAAAGTATTTTAGTGAAGCAGTTGTTCAAAATTTTATACTTGAACTTGACACTGGATATTAATTACATAGTACATAATTCATACTGAAAATTGGCAGTGTCTTTGTAACCACAAAAGATTGGTCAAAAATGTTTAAAATGGGTATTGTGGTAGATGGTGAGGGAAATGTGATCAAAGAGAAAGAAGACAAAATTTTAAGTACCGAAGTAGCATTAAAAAATAAGTCACTGTAAAAGTAAGGTAACATTACAAATAGGCGCACTGTGATAAATAGTAATATTTAGATCACAATTCCCTTATTCTGTAGTCATGGCTCATATTAAAATCATCATCTTGAGATACATATATTTAGGTATACAACTATCACTCAGCATAGTTGAGCTTCTTAAAGAGGAAAACTGCCAATGTTATTGGGGACTGGAACAAGCTAAACACATTCATGGACAGTGATTTGAAACCATGTCATCATGTCCTTAAATGAAGAATATTGTCCCTGTAATCCTTCTACTCTCCCAAAGCAAATGGAGGCTTATTTAGTCATAAATAATATAATCTGCTTCACTGATTGCTGCAGTCTGCCAATGTTGGGAAACATTCTGAATGCACAACTGTAGAAATCACATGGATTTGTAGCGAAGAAGTTGTAGATCCATGTTCAAAGTGTATTTTCACCCTAAAAGGAAGTTTGTGAAGATCATTGAACAGAGAGCAGAAAAGATGAAATCTGAGGGTGCAATATCAGGTGGAAAAGGTAGGTGCAGAATGACTTCCCAACCCAGTAGTTGTGTAGAGTTTCTTGCCAGTCTAGCAGAATGCCAGTGGCTGTTATTGTAGAGTAGCATCACTTCACACAGTCTTCCTTGTTGTTATTCTGGGATTGCATTTGGAAGAAGTCTGTTGTTGACAATAAATGCCAACAGGAAACTTCTACCTCATGCATGCAACTCTTTGTACACCACATGGCCACTGTTCCACCAGATGCATAACATTATCTTACGTGGATGTACACAAGTCTTTCTATGCAGCATTGCTGCTTTGTTTGGACTAAAGCATTCCTTTCTATTCTTTCCCTTACAGTAGCACAAACACAAACTTTCTAGTCATCAGTAATAGTTCAGGATAGGAATGACCAGTGGTGTTCACACACTAATCGATAACAAGCAAGCGCATAATGCACCTAAGGACAACCAATAATTTTCCTGACTTGATTTGTGATTCTCATACTCTTCATTTCTGAACCTTCTCTATTGGCTTCATAGCCATTCTTGAGTGTCTGTTGAAATGTTAATATGTCTGTCCTGCTGTGTTGTTCAGTTATTGATAAAAAAAAACATATTTCTAACTTTATAGGCCCATTTGTGGTTTTCAACTGTGCACAATATCAGCCACATTATATATATTTCACACATACTCATATCCTGCAATAGAACACACCTTGTAAGACGAAAAATATATTTTTTTTGGCAAGTCACGGGCAGGTCAAACAATCTTAAAATTTCAACATGATCTTGATAATGGGTATAAAGCTGAAATCATGACTGTGTAAAACTAATGAACAATTAATAGTCAAATGCTGGAAATATATTTTAAAAAGGAAGGTAAAGGAGATACTTGTGGTCAGTGAGACAGTGGTAGTAAAAGAGGAGGAGAGATTTGTGAAGACAGAATCAGTTGGGAGGAAAAGAGATAGGAGCCAGTGTAGACAAAAAGGAAAGACGTAGGGACACCATACACCAGTTTTGTGCTGTACTTGAACACATAGGTGTGGGAGAGTGAAAATTTTGGTCTGAGGTCTTACACTCTTGTGTATAAGAAAAAAAATAACTTGGATGCCCCAGAATTATTTTTGAGCCATTAAGGAGTTGTGGAGTCAGTGGACATATCAAAGAAAGACAAAAGCAGACAGTGTAATTGAGAGAGTTGACATTGACATTGACAGTGGGATAGACTGTAAATCAGTGGAAGGAAAATGAGACAATGGGAGAGAGCCATATACGTAGACAGTGACAGTGAGGTGGAGGTGCTAAGTACGAATGCTTCACTACAGGGAGATACCAGATAAATGAATATAGATTATTGTGTGTTAAAACAGTGGGAATATGTTCACATGCAAAAATTTCTGGTGAGGAAGGCAAAATGTATACTGGGGCTGCTGGTTCCCCACTGTACTGTCAGTATTTTATAGAGGAACATACCCATCTTTCATGTGCTCCAAGAGAAACAATTTACCAGTGGTTTGCTCTAAGGTACTATGTGTTGCATGAGATACTGCTGGTGAAACTAGAGCAAATGGACAGTTGTTTGTGATGCAGTAGGTTGAATCAGATAATGTGGTAGTCTAAAAAATTGTACTGTTTAGCGACTATTGACTACACTACCTTTGGTTGCATGTTGCATGCAGTGTAATCCTGTATTGCAAAACATACAGATACTGAAGTTCATAATCTTGTCATTGAGTAGAGGCCAGGGATGTAATAAACATTACTTATCAATAATACAGTGTCTGCTAATGCTTAATTTTCTGTATAAAAGGCAATGTTCAACACTCTGATTTTAGATGATTTTGCCTGAGCTGTATTTATTCCCACAGAAGCAAATAAATACTGAAATTTTTATGCCTGAAATGAAATAAGCAAATTTTACACAAGATTTTTCTATGAAAGTGTGGAAAGACAGAAATCCAGGATGGAATGTAACAGTATGATAAGGGAAGTTGCTACTCACAATATAGCAGAGATGCTGAGTTGCAGATAGGCACAACAAAAAGATCCCCACATTAAAGCTTTCAGCCACTGAGGCCTTCATCCACAATAGTCTCTCTCTGTTGTACTTATCTGCGACTCAGTATCTCCGCTATATGGTGAGTAGCAACTTTACTTTTCATAGTATTGAAAGACAGGTGTCCTAATTACAGAACTGACACTTTTTTCCAAGCACATTTTCTGCATACAAGATTCTGGTACCCACACACATTTTCAGTCAGACCTAGATTTTGCTATCACCTACAGATTTAAGTAACATTTAAAAATGTATTTGCAATTTTCATTGTATTTAATTGTGATAATTTCATAGAAAGAAAACAGTAGCATACCCGTTTAAGCTCTATATTTCACATTTGCCTTTTAGTGAAGTATGTCCAGCCCTTTTATTACATCCCAGCACAAGTAAAAAAAAAAAAAATAAATAAATAAAAAAAAAAAATGCATTAACAGACATGGCATTAATTAAACATTTTGCTGAAGAATGCAATCTGTTATTTCAGAAAACTAGTAATAGCTATTATGATAAATCGTGTATTATATTTTCTTACAATTGAAATTATCTGGAATGTAGCAAAACAAAAAAACTAGTCATAAACCATATCTCCAGTTTCCCTCTCTGTGGCTTGTAATGAACAGAGACTGGATAAATTGTGGAGTGTGCAAAGGTTAAATATATTGAGAAAATGTACTAGCACCACGAGGTCTTTGTGAAGTAGGAGACAGAAATAATAGTAACAAATGGGTTTGAAATGTAGGGATGGAAGACAGTTTTTCAGGAGCCCAAGACCACCACAGCTAGGGAACAGGATGACAGCTTAAACATGAGCTAAATGACAAGGGAGAAAAGAGTGAGATGTATGGGACAGGTCTTGCATCTAGGTCTATTAAAGGGATATGAGTAGTGAGGTAATGGGTTAAAAATCCTTTCTAAACACCTAGAATCCTAAACCCCTTCCCCTAATTCAGATACATATTTGTGATCTGGATCGAGAGTGAGAACACCCAATCCACATTCCTCCGGAACCTCAACACGTTTTCCTCCTTTGCTTCACCTGGACCTTCTCAAGCCAACAAGCCACCTTCCTAGGTGTTCACATCCACTTCAAAGATGGCTAAATCACTGCCTCTGTCTATATCAAACCTAATCGCTACAAGTAACACCACCATTTCGACAACTGCCACCCATACCACACCAATAAGTCCCTCCCGTACAGCCTATCCAACTACAGTTGTCACACCCACAGTGATGATCGATCGTCAGCAAAATATAACGGGGTCTCAATGAAGCGTTCAGATAATAATTATCATCCAAACCTTGTACATAGCAAATCTTCTGTGCCTTATCTTTGCAGATTACCACAACCCCCAAAGTCTCACCTTCTGGCCATAGAGGAACATTCCCATCGTAACTCAGTACCACCCAGGACTGGAACAACTGAATTACATACTCTGCCAGGGTTTTGACTACCTGTCATTGTGCTCTGAAATCAGAAATGTTCTGCCTACTATCCTTCCCACCCCTCCAACTGTGGTATTCCTCCGTCCACCAAACCTACACAATACACTCGTCCATCCCAGCACAATCCCTGCTCCCAACCCTTACTTAATGGCTCAGATCACTGTAATAGAACTAAATGCAAGACCTGTCCCATACATCCTTCATTCACCATCTACTCCAGTCTGGTCACAAACATCATATATCCCACCAAAGGGAGGGCTACGTGTGAAACCAGTCGTGTGATATACAAGCTAAGCTGCAACCACTGTACTACTTTCTGCATGGGAATTACAAGCGACAAGCTGTCTGTCTGCGTGAATGGCGACTGATGAACTGTGGCCAGGAAATATGTGGACCATCCTGTTGCTGAGCATGCCGCAATTTCAGTGACTGCTTGAGAGCCCTTGCCATAGGGATCCTTCTCACCAACCCCAGCTTTTCTGAATTGCACAAGTGGGAAGTTTCCTTGTGGTATATCCTTAGTTCCTGTAACCCTCCTGGCCTCATCTTGATTTGTTAGTTTTCTCACCCATTCAGATCCTTCCCTGTCTCCATTCCAGCGCTA
Organism: Schistocerca serialis cubense; assembly: GCF_023864345.2. Lineage (NCBI taxonomy): Eukaryota > Metazoa > Arthropoda > Insecta > Orthoptera > Acrididae > Schistocerca > Schistocerca serialis. The sequence goes on along the minus strand of NC_064639.1, from coordinate 28,305,151 downwards.
CATGGCACTCATATCACCAACACAAGAAGTCTTTTTAACTCCTTTTGTTGAAAGAACTTCCAGGATTTTGCTTTTTTGTGGGTGGCAAAGTCATTGAAGATACTATTTATCTTTATTACATTATGTGCTTGGTATACACTATTTGACATATATTTTCACTGATAACTTATTCTTGAAGAGAAGTGATGTCTGTGTCTTGTAACTAGTGTGTTCAGAAAAATTAACATTTTGATCACCCCTTTACATCCGAAGCTACGTTATTATATTTATAGTAGCTACCACAGCTAAGGCTAAGTATCTATGGCTGCATGATATGTCTTGCATTGCAGGAATGGGGTATACAAACCAACTTTGCTAATCAATGCATGAATCTGTTAGTCCAGACTCTGTTTATGGAACTGTGTTTTGAATAATGGAAAAGGGGTGGGGTGGGGGTGGGGGGGTTATGAAGAATCCAGTCAGCAAAAATAATGTTTATATGATTTGCTTTGACACATGAGAGCTGAGGACCTATGAAATGAAGAGGCTGGGAGTAAAAAGTGTAGTGGAAACAACTGAAACACACAGGAGAAATGTGTTCACACAAGTGGAGAGAATGGCTGATAAGTATCCGAATATAATGTACGTACAGTATCACGGTCATTTTGCTCATAAAATATTTCCCATTAAGACTTTCACTACAGTCTGTTCCCAGACCAATCTGTTTGTCTTCCTGCCTGACCTCTCTACAGGAAGTCCACCAAGGAGCTGCCTTGCCACATTTGCCACCCACTCTTGTGGTCATTCATCCCACTTATTGTGGATGATATATGCAAAAGGTAAGAAATGTGCTCAGGTTGTCACAAACATTAGAATTTCATTACAACACAGGAGGCACATGATAATGTTGGGCAAGGGAAATGGCTTCCCAGTGCAAGCAACATAAAAATAGCCCTGATATGCTGTAAGGTTGTGAATAATATGAGCTAAGCTGAGCACTGCAAACTGCTCTGGTGATGCCCCAGATTCCTATGTTGTTGTGCTCAGAGGAAAAGTTGGGACTGTAACAGCAGCCAAAAATATGAGAACAGTCATCCCCATGGAGGAGATGGCAGTGCCATCCAGGAGGAACAGACCTGGAAGAAAAATATAGGAATCAGGCCACATCATCATCAAGGAGCAATGGTGAGGTGGAATGGTGCAGGCATAAAGAGACTAAAATGGGGGAATGAAGTGGCACAAGTAATATTAAGACAATCAATCACAGAACATCTGAGAAGAAAAGTGTCGAGTAAACTGCAAATCAAAGGAAATGGGAGTGTGTTTTGAACATGGAACAAAACCATACAAACAGTGTGCAGAAGCACTTGAACACAAAGGTGTTTCTGTGTAGCCAAGAGGAATAGAACTTCATAGAAACACAGATTGTGTGTATCAACAGGCAGCAAATGAAATGGATTTTTAGTGAAGGCAAGGTAGAGAATGCCCTGATTCACTGAAAGATATCCGCTAGTATGAGAACTATTCTTGAAGCTCAAGTTCAGCACTCTGTGTGTAACAACTTAGAGGCACTGCTGCAGGTACCTAAAATGTAGGTAGCACTGGTGATGCCACTATTGTGGGCTGCATTCTTATTAATATAGTTATGGCACTCTGAAGTAGATAGTTGATGTCGAGTCTGGGACTTGGGTTGGCTGGTGAGCCATTGTGCAGTGATCCATGAAGGCTGTGCAGTGCACAGGAATACTGGAAAATTTTCCAGTGTCATATGGTCCCTGTACAGAAACTATGCAATGGCTGTCATGGGCAAGATGAGCTGCACTGAGTTTGTTTCAGGCCTATTAACATGCCAGCAACAGACAGCCCTCTGTTGAAATTTACAAGACAGCACTGTAAGGTACCAGCCACCCACTTACCCTGGTACACCACCCACTTCCACCTCATTACTATTATGTCTTCTACTCCATCCTGTTGCTATACTCATCATATTTCTTCTTGCTTCACCTCTATAAGGAATGCACCTGAGAAATACCCCACAGCATCTGCCACACCGTCTCCTGGCTATATGTATCCATCTGTAAGTAAAGAAAGGAGTGTTACATTGTAAGTGTTTGATGTGCAATTTTACTGTATGAACAGCAAAAATGTGATAACTGATTAAAATTTTTGCTATTACTTTCTGTGGATCATCACTGAGAAAAAATCATGATAATTTGAATTTATTAATGAAGTTTTCTGCAAGTCATTGTCAAATACTAGATGAATAGAATGTTGGCATATGCCTGCAGTGAGTGAGGCTGCATATACAGTCATACCCACAGTTCCTAATTGTTAAACTTGCCACAGTGAGTTAACCCTGTCACACAAAATTTTATATTTTAATAAGCAGATTGCTACAGGATTTTAAATTTTAAACTTTGGTCAATAATAATGTGAAATATCGACAGTAAAACTTTATTTGCCCATGGCAATCTTCAGATAGCTAGCCTGCAACTGTAATAAAATTCTTGCTTTCTGGAACTTGGTTAGTAACGTTCACTGTTATACATAATTGAGTAGTTCAGAAGCTCAGTTATTCACTGATCACTAGGCACTCTAAAAGATTGAAGTAATTGATTCTGTTCTTTATTATGTCATGTTGAAACAGTCTTCATTTATCACCTGTTTTACTTTCGAGGATAAAATATTTTTTATTTTAACACACAATTTCCTTTCTTGTCAATCAGGCCCTGTTGCAGAGGAAGGCCCACGTCCTGTCGCTCAGGTGAGTGGCAGTAGAGACAGCACCACTGTGACTGGCAGAGAGGGGGTGAGTTTCACCAGCAGCAAAAGTAGTTTGGCTTTGTGGCACATGATGAACCTCACACTGTTCCTGGCCTCCTTCCAGGGTGCTCAAAAATTTCGTCTGCCAATGGTTTTTAGCCCTTCTGTGTTCTGTCCTGCACACACTAATTTTAATTAATCAACTCCTTTCTACATATCCTATTCATCTCCACTTCATTCTCATTATTTTTTGTACTCAAATCTTTCCTGGCACTACAACATTAGCAACTTTATTTGCACTGGTAAGTGAAATGTTATCTCAGGTCTATTATCTCAATATAATTGTCTACGGAACAATCCCAAAAATTTCTCAAAGAATACTCGCATGGTAGCTAATGACAGCTTAACTTCATGTTTTGTCCCCTGATGTAGTAGCAGTTGTCACAGTGCACAGATCTAGGGGCAAGGCACATCACTGGACCAGAATGAGATAGCATGGAATAAACCACTCAAATCAGCCAGGTACAGTGAAGCCTGATGAAGGAACTATCATTGTCGCACTCGGCAGAAACTCTTCATACACCTGCAGCAGATTTCATGCACGACAGGAGAAATTCCTGAAGTGAATAGAACTTTAAACCCACTATTTGAACTAAAATATGACTTCATGGCAGCAACCATCATTCATTGGTTCTATAGACATTGCGAAATATGTAACATTACCCAACTGATACGTTACACCACAATGATTTTCATTAAACATGATAATTACCACCTACAGTTGTCTAAAATATTTAGTTATTCCAATTACACATCAATTAATTTCTAAAATGATAAGTCGCTCTTCTTGCTATCATCATAGCCAGACGAACTTGAAAAAATCTTATTAGAATATTATCTAGGCTATTATATAGATATCTTGTGCACTTTGTAGAGAGGTCTTCTTGTCTTTGGATATCACAAGTTTAACTCCTGTTGCTTAGTAATTCAATAAACCTAACTTCATGTTTGGTAGCTTGTATATCACAGGTTGTTCTGTGTGAAGTAAAGGTAACTGTGTAACTACTTTTTATGTTTGGGATTTGCTTCCAGTAACATTCAGACATGTCTCTGATGCATGAAACAGAATCAAATAATCAACCTTCGGATGATCATTCACATCTTGTACTGACTTCTGTATACTGGTAGAAGTCCCTACTGCAATGACTACATGATCAACACTCATGCTGTCTGTCATTTGAATTTCACTGTATAGTGTCTGCCACAATGAGTGCAACTCTGAGGGCAAGGGCCAATTCCACATTAACTTACGCAGCCAGAGACATTGCAAAATATCTTAAATGTGATCACAATGGGAGTTATTAATCAAAATGGGTCAAAAATGGATGATGTGGAATGCAGTACAGTGCCTTTTGTGAAGCTGTAGATATTAGATTCTGGTTTGACATTGTTCACACTTTCAAAATGTTTAGCATCTGGATGCTAGAATAAACCTGAAGTTCTAACAACCTCATCATTATCAAGCAGTAAAAGTAGTTGTGTTTTTTGCACCACTGAGGGGATATTTTTGAAGTGTGGCACTGTTACTGTACCATTTCTGAAGGGGAACTCCAATTCTTATCAATATCTTAATGAGATATTGTTGGGGCTTGATTTCACCCCTTACTGTATCACACCCTTGGATGCAATGGTCCATATTGAAATGATTAGTGAGAATGTTCGCTGCCTCACACTGTTCACTCTCTTTGTGAACTAACTGTAACAGACCACTGTGCTGCAAGTAAGGGTGCACAAGTCATTCTGTATGTGATTGTCTTTCATTGGTATTCTGAGGTGGTGCAGATCTATCACTCCTCCACAATATTAATTGGAAATGCATTCTTCATCTACTACCAGCACTTGTCGATCCATAATCTCCATGTTTACTGTGAAGGCAATGCGATGTATGTGGAAGCATAATGTTACGGAGTACTAATAATGTTGACTGGTTGGTCCTACCATTGGAAGACTGTTTAGTGACAAATTCTTGTTTGATTTGGCAAGAGAATGAAACACTACTCTTGCTTTAGTAGTTGAACTGAGTTTTTTTAAGGACAGCTGAAGTGGCAAGTAATATGAAATGAAATCTGTAATGACTGCTACTACCATATGTCGTAAATCTTCATACTTCCTCACAAACTTTGTGTAGCTTTCCACAAACATTGATTGTCTTGCTAGTTTCTGTTCAGTCTGAAAGAAGCATTTTGCTGTATCATGAAAAGAATTGCATAACAAACTTCATTCTTCCTGAAATGGAAGACGAACAATGAATCTGTCTGTTGAATCTTTAGTTGTGTGTTCCACGAAGTGCGAGTCACATTGCTGCTTTTCTTCCATCATTAAGACATTGATACCTCACAACTAGGGTTGGGACAGCTTTAAGGAAAAGAAGTGGAATGTGGACTCACATATTTTGTCGTTTGTTGTTTTATGTAGGCCTAATACACTTCATTACTTAACAACATTATTATTATTTCAATTTAAAAACCTATTGAAACAGTTGTGATACACACAGTCAAAATTTAATCAGGCTTAATTAATTAGAAGCCATATTTTGGCAATTGTACCACTATGAAAACAGCATGAAATTGGAAGTACACAGTTCACAAAACAAGGAAAGGTCACACCAGTCGGGCAGGTTCAACAAACAATTTTATCAATCAAATGAATCGCAGTGACAGACATTAGATGCGCTAACAATTTGCAAGCTTAAGTAACTGTTAGACAATTGAATAACATTCATCCAAATACAGGAAGATTTGCAAGTCACACCACTGATTGTAGCTGTTGGAAGGCCTCTTAGAAATGTATAACACTTAACAAAAAGAAAGAAAAACCATTAAACAGTAAACTACACACGCCATCATACCAGACAAACTGGTAAGGTATGAATTTGAAGTATTGCAAACAAACACTAAAAATGACCTTTAATAAACATACAGTTGTCACATATTCAGAGAAAGCTGAGAGCTACTGTAGAGAACTGTAACAGTCAACAAGGAATGAGCAGCCAAATTCCCCAAGTGGAGTTAGCGAATGACTATGCACCAAGGCAAAGATCAACAATTTACACTGATAACTAACAGGTTTTAAACTTAACATACTCAGAATTGGTGATAAGAGTACAACATTTAAGCAAGTAGTTAAAGGTATAATGAGGAGGAACCTTAGGCTTCGTAAATGTGCCGTTACCACCGGAGCTCAATAAATTCACCAAATAGAGCAGACTACTGGCTTCTGCCCATATTGTGACAGTCTGCTGTGGCACACGTCAAATGAGCGACTTCACTTCACTCAGGCCACCACAGTGCGGCTGGTAGGGGCAGCAGACTGCCAGTCAACCCAGACACCATGCGACGACAGAAGTGCCACCATGGCAAAAGGCAAACATGCCTCTACTCTGGGCCCTGGGAACAAGAACACTTCATTTCCTGCCAAAGCTACCCTAGCAACACACACCAATGGGAACAGTAATCTGCACAAATAAACCTTCGCTCAAGAAGGGTCAGGGAGTAGAAAATATGAACAAATGGCACAAGTGACTAGCAATGTAATTAACACTCATTAAAATTTCTGTTATTCAGAAGCGAATATATCAGCACCTGCTGATACAAAAACTCAAGAGTACACATGTACCAAGATAGCTTTGCCTCCAACATAGATCACGTTACTATTGATTCCCTTCATGAGGCTTACAACAGGGAATACTCTTACATTTGAATGACATATTACGTGCAACACAAATTGCAATTAATAAAACTGACTGATCATCATCCACTCAGTCACTCATAGGTGCATTAATATAACAGGTGCAATTTTAGATAACACAGACATGAGCTTACTCAGATATAACAAAACAACACTTAACTCCACTCAGTTGTGAAGGAGCCATACCTTGCAGGATTCCAGCCAGGGTATTATTGCATCTTACCCACTTGGGTGATTGTTGAGGAGCCATAAAACTTAAGCTTGTAGAGTAAGCCAGTTACTTGCCAATCAGTTTGCATGGAATGTCCATCTGTCTTCATGCAGCTCACCGCTATCTGTCCTTATGTGAGCCGGCACAGCTTGCCCTTACTGATTCAACCTTAAGCGTCATCTCAGGACCTACACCAAACAGTGGGATTCCCCCAAAATCAACAACTTGCCAGCCACATGGCCTCCAGCCAAATTTTCTCCAGGCCCCACCAAACACACAAACACACACACATGCACACATGTGCAAGTGTTGCCATGGCTCAGACATGATTTAATCCTTCTGTCTTCCACAGTTTCTTCAAGAAAGTCAGTGTCGGATTTCACAAAGCATAACATGAAAGGCCACATTGACAAAATTTTGTGCTCTACCATTTGATACTTCTTTGACATACATAACCCAACACAATTCTGTTTCTTAAGGCACAGGATGATGAGTTCTAATGGAGATAGTCCTTGCCTTCTGAATGTACAGACAAAATTTTGCTCCCAGCAACACGTTGATCTTGCCAGGTGGCCAAAATTCTGGATCGATAAGTTTTATACTTGTCAAATCCAACACACTGGGATCAAGACAAGATGTCAGTTACCTTCAGCAACATTAAACAGACAGAAGGTAAAATGAAGATGTTTGTACAGAAGTTGACTTGAACAGAGATATGCTGTTTTGTTTCTGATATGATTCCAGCTGTTCCTTGAATGGATACTCTACTGTGCCATCTGTGATGTCAGAGGCACTTTGCACATGCTTCAGATATAAATCATGACTGCGAGTCAGAAACTAAGAGAGCATAAGTTTGCCGTGTTCCACTGCTATGTTTCAAACATATTGTCCCTGTTGTGAGCAGCACTTGTTTGTCTGGGATGACTTTAAGTGAGCAATAATGCAATGTACTTGATGGATGTATACCATTGTGTTTGTGTTTCATGTCACTAGGACAATCCTTCCTTGTTCCATATTGTGTGTTTTATTTCTGTGTAGCAATGTGTGGGGTCATTTTTGACAAGCATGACAGCATACAGATGTGCAACTAGAAGCCCTACAATCACCCTTCAGACAATTGTTGAATAATGTGTTGGGCATCACAATTGGTTTGTATTCACTAACGTTGCTTGCCTGAATTTGCTGCACTTCTGCAAAACATAAGGCAAGTGGCACATGACAAATGCAGCACTAGCAGGGACTAGATTCATCTCAAATGCCCAAATTGCTTGGCATTGCAGGTGCTCTGCTTTTTGTTTCCCATATGTGCTGTGCCATGGTAGTACTGTAGTCTTCATGATTTCAGATTTGCATTTCTTTTTGAGAAAAGCACATCTCTTTTCTAATGTCGGAAAGCTATTGAAACTCAGGCAAGTTTTAAATTATGTTCATACAGACTGGTCCACATTTTCCATAAAGAGCAGTGATATAATTATGTCTTGAAAGGATACGTTTAGTTGTACTGCCATCAGCAAATCAACATTGCTTGAAGTAGTGCATGAAGTTCACTTGCACCTTCCCCAGTCACTGATGAGAGCATTAACAACTTCTTCAGATGTGCTGATGCAATCAGTCTAGGATTATTGTATGTGTTGAAAACCGTACCGAAAGCCACATTAAAATTAGCGATAGTCACCAGAAGATGGGCAATTGCATTGTGAGCTGCACATGTTACTGAACTAAGCAAATGGTTATTTAGCATTGTCCTCTAGTTCCTCATTATTTACCACGAGGCTCACAAATGTCACAAAAATTCCTGACTTGCTTTACATCACATCTAAATTATGGCAGTTTTATGAGGTCAACTGTATGGTACACTCATGGCTTCCCTCCATTTGTCAGCCCGTGATGATGTTTGTGACAGTGACCAATATCCAGTGATCCTATTGTTCCTCTGCTACTGTCAGGTGGACAGGCCCCCAAGTTACGCATTCCACAGGGCCATTTGCCCTTTGTATATGTCTGCTGTGCCCTTCTACACCTCCCTGTCGAATTCCATTGATGCAGTCATGTGAGGCATCTCTGCCACTATTTTTCACACTGCTTTCTCCCCTATGAACAGGTCTCCTTGTCATTGATCGGTACTTTGGAGGGCCGAGGATGTCACACTTGCTGTCCATGACCGCTGAAAGGCGCTGCTGTATTGTAAGTGACACCTTCCACAGACCGACCTCTTTGGTTTTAAGTGTGTTCATATTAAGGCTCATTACTTTCTTAAGCAGCATAAAAAGGAATGCTGGTAGCACTGTGTGTCCTCTCTGGGTACGTACGCCTCTTCATTGCAGGCTCTGTCCAAGCTCCATAGTGTTCTCTGCTGCCAGAAACATTCAGTTGTCCAGGGCCTCTGCACTGAACCGTTGGTCCTCGCAGAACACCTTGCTACACACTTTGTGCTGGCATCACCACCACCTTTCTATCCTGCTACCTTTCTCCAGAAGAAATGCAGTGTTGACCAGATCCCCCCCCCCCCCCCCCCTCCCCCCTTTTGTTTCATCCCGCACCACATTGAGCTATATAGTGAACCCTTCACTGAATGGGAATTGTTGCAAGCTCTTAACTCTTCACAGGGCATGGCAGCTGGCCCAGATTCCGTCCACAACCAGATAGTCTAGGGTCTTCAACTGCATTTGGTTCACAGATGCTTTTCTGCCACAGTGACGAAACAGTATAGGTATCACTGTCCTTAAGGCGAGGAAGAACCCAACGGCTCTTGACAGCTACCACCCAATTAACCTGACAAGTGTCCTACATAAACTGCTCAAGAGGACGGTTAGCTTCAGATTATGCTGGGTACTCGAAACTCTCGGCCTTTTGTCCCGGTATCACTGTGGCTTCCAAATGAGACGATCTACAACTGATTATTTACGTGGAATGGTAAAAGCCACCCGACAGGCTTTTATTCACTGCCAGCTGCTTGTCATGGGCTTCTTTTACCTACATAAGGCACACGACATGGCTTGATGCCATCACATTTTAGTTACCAACCATGACTGGGGCTTCCAAGGTCACCTTCAGATTTTTATCCATGAGTTTTTCTCTCAGCTGTCTTCTGGGTTCAAGTTGGCACTTCACTCAGCACCCATGGAATTCTGGAGAATGGTATCCCACAGGGTTCTGTGGCAAGTGTGACACTCTTCCTCCTTGCAGTCCATGGGCTTGTGACCTCTGTTGGGCCTCTTGTTACTCTGGCATTGTACATCGATGACTTTTGCATCTGATGCAGCTCCCACTAAGTAGCATCTGGTGAGTGCCAGCTCCAAGATGGCATCCCATGGGCCTCTGCATGGGCCACCTCCTATGGCTTCTAGTTTTTTCCCTCCAAAATACATTTTTATCATCGACTCGACACACATAAATTTTATTTATGTGACCAGCTTCTCTATGTTGTAGCACAGTCCTGTTTCTTGGGCCTTATTTTTGATAACAAGCTGACACGGCTGCCCTACACTTGCCACCTAAAGACTGTATGTATGTGGAAGCTTAATGCTCTCCACCTCCTGGCTCTTGCATCTTGGAGTGCAGACTGTATCACTCTTCTCCATCTTTACCATGACCTAGTCTTCTCCAGGCTAAATTGTGGTAGTCAGGTTTATGGCCCAGCAGCTTCTTCGACTCTGAAGCTACTTGACCCACTTCATCATTGTGGAGATCATCTAGCTACTGGTGCCTGTCACACTAGTCCCGTTGATAGTCTCCTCACAGAAGTGGGGATTGCCCCTCTACACATATGACTGAACCAACTGCTACTTTCTTACACAGACATCATTTGCCAATTCCCCGACTATCCAATGTACGCTGCAGTCTTCGCCAATGAGGAATGTGTCTCTCCTGGCACCCACTCTTGCATGGGATTGCCAGTTGGCATGCGTATCACTTCCCCCTGTCAGGATCCCCATGTGCACTCACTGTAATGCACCTCGTGTCTTTCCTCCCATACCCCTCCCACCCTTGGATGGTAACTAGACCATGAATTAGGACTGACCTATTAAAGGGTCCTAAGATCTCTGTCGACCCTTTGATTCTCTGCCGTCTTGTATGTGCCATCCTTGAAGAGTTCTAGGGTGCCACAATCTGTTACACTGATAGTTCTAAAACAGTTGATAAGGTGGAACATACTTTCATGTCTCTTACTGGCTTAGAACACCACTTATTGCCAGGATCATTTAATGTGTTCATAGCAGAGCTTCTAGAAATTCACAGAACTCACATTTTTTTCCCCTCAGGCCTCACTCCACAGTGTTTTAATCTGTTCAGACTCAATGAGCAGCCTGCAGGCTATCGACCAATGCTACTCTTGTCATCCTTTGGTCTCTTCTGTCCATGTCCTTCTGTCGGCCCATGAGTATGCCATCTGTTCAGTTGTCTTTCTCTGGGTCCCAAGTCATGTGGGCATTCCAGGGAATGAACTGGCTGACCGTTTGGCTAGAGAAGCAGATACTTACTGCCATTTCCTTTCATGATTCCAGCTGTGGATATGCGGATCTATGTCAAATCTCTCTTTGCCCAAAATTTGAATGACATCTGATGTGCTACTGTTCATAGTAATAAACTCCCTAAAATCAAGTAGTCCAGTGCTGTTTGGTGCTCTTCCTTCTGCTCTGCTCAGAGGGAGTCATTGTTTTATGCCATCTATGCGTTAGTCCTACCAGGCTCCCCCATTGTTTCCTCCTATGTAATGACTCTCCCCCACAATGTTGTTGTTGAGCCAGACTGACAGTACCCCACATATTGATGGAATGTCCCCTTCCTTTGGCCCTTTGTGCCAAGTATAGTCTTCCTGTTTCCTTAAATTTAATATTAGCAGACTGTTCTCGGATGGTTGAAGTGGTCCTCAGTTTCCTCTGTGAAGGTGGTTTTTATTCACAGATACAAGGTTCTACTTCATTCTTGGAGCAGGGGTTGGGACCTCTTTTCCAGCCTTCTCAGTGTGGGACCCTATGAACACTCCCTCATGGAAAGACCACCCCACTTTTTTGCTTTTTTCTTTCTTTTCCCAGTTTTTACATTTGGTCTAACATTTTATGCCTTTTACTTTGTGTTTTTAATCTTCATTATTTTATTATTTGACTCCCCTGACTGGATCCATCCACTTTCAGCAGAACCTCTTTCTTCTGTGTCTGACTTAGGAATTGTGGGACTGATGACCTCACCATTTGGTCCCATAACCCCTATCAATCAATCAATCAGTGAAGAGAGATCCATCATCTAATGAAACTGGCTTCATCTCCATTCTGCTCCATTGAAGTTCACTGCATTTTCACCTGCAGGTGGCTGCTCCTGCATGGAATTTCATCGAATCCATCACAGTCTGGCCCAGGTGGACCAAAATGTTATTGTCCACAGACAGCAATTTAAATCGTCGATTTTATCTGACGACCAGGTATTTAAAGGACTGCATATTTGTTCACATTCAGTTAGATGGCAATGAATGACAGCATGTGTGCAGAAGCACTTATAATTGACAGTTGGCACACACATAAATGAAAACACACATATTCAACCTTCAGTGTAAGAGGCTTGTATGCAGTGATCTACGTCAGATGCCAGATCGCGTATTCTTTCACAACTGTTCGCTCTCTTTCTGTGACAATTGTCTTATTAGCCACCCTAGGAGTGTGGTGTCTTGGCCGTTATCCCTCAGGCAGAAATGGCTTGATAGAGGGCAGCGCTGTCCACTGACTTGGACAAGTGTACTGACCAAACAACCACCTACTCCAGTCTGCTCTCAAGCATCACATATCCCATCAAAGACAAGGCTAACTGTGAAAGCAGTCATGTAATCTACAAGCTAAGCTGTGACCACTGTGCCATGTTCTGTTGGATGTGCCAAACAACAAGCTGTATGTTCACATGAATGGCCACAGACAAATTGTGGCCAAGAGGTAGTTGAACTACCCAGTTGTTGAATGTGCTGCCCAACAGAACATTCTTCACTTTAATGACTGCTTCAAAGCCTGCATCATATGAATCCTTCCTTCCCACACTAGCTTCTGTGAACTGCATAGGTGGGAATGCCCCCTCCACATTGCAATATTGCCAAAGAATGACAGATAAATGGCCACAGTTCGAACACACATACAAGAGCATCTCATGGTATTTTATCTACAACAAAACTATGGCAAGAAACCACCACCTCACTGCAACTATCAAAATGTCAAGGACAAAAGTGATTTTGAATTTTTGGTTAGCAGAAAAAGGAACACCAACAAAATGTTATGGTTCACAACAAAATCAAAAATATTTGCCAAGCACAGAAACAAAACTTCACAGCATAATGACATAATCTGCTTGGTAAACCAACCAGGACTTAATGGAACCCAAGAGAGAGCAGCAGCAAATTTCAAGATTCATTATGCTCTGAAGATAAAGAACCTTTATTTGTCCAGATTATGTGTAAAATGATAGTTGAACATTTCAATGCCATTTGGAAATTTTCATTTATTTTGCTTGCTTCATTATTTCTGTCTGTAAATGCTAACTGAATTTGGTATCAGATTTAATAAATGCAACTTGATGAGTAGCTCTTTGTAATTTACACCAGAAAAACTATGAATGTCATAAATTACATTTCTTCCTCATTACAGAGGAATAAATTGACTGTGTATCGTCGCAGATGCATTTCCTGGAATATGTAAACTTATGACTTATAATCTACTGTCCTAGAACTTAGTTCATAATGTCAACTGTTGTGAAGTGTAGGCTGACGTTCAAGATATTAGTCATGAAGACTCGATACACAAAGAAGTGGGATGCAAACATGCTAAGGAATGTGATAAGCTTGAAGTTCTTCAAGGCTCTTAGATAAAGCAATAAGAAATAACTCATTAGGCAGTACAGTTGAAGAGGAACACATGTCTCTAAAAAGGGCAATCACAGAAGTTTAAAGGAAAACATAGGTACAAAGAAGGTAATTGCGAAGAAAACATTGGTAACCAAAGAATTACTTCAGTTGATCAATAAAAGAAGGAAGTACAAAACTGTTCAGGGAAATTCAGGAATACAAAAATAAGTCGCTGAGGTGTGAAATAAATAGGAACAGGGATGCTAAGATGAAATAACTGCATGAAAAATTTGAAGAAATAAAAAAAAAAAAATTAAAAAAAAAAAAAATTGATAGTCTGATGGACTAATTCAGTGTGTAGGAGAGTCAAAACAATGTTTGTTGAAATTAAAAGTGAGGGTGGTAACATTAAGAATGCAATGGGAAGTCCACTGATAAATTCAGGGAACAGGGTAGATAGGTGGGAAAAGTACTTTGAAGGCCTCTATGAAGCGGTAGATTTGCCAGATGTGGTAGAAGAAGAAGAAGCAGGAGTCTAGTTAGAAAAGATAGGGGATCCAGTATTAGAATCAGAATTTAAAAGAGCTTTGGAAGACTTAAAATGAAATAGGGCACAGTGGATACATAACATTCCATCAGAATATCTAAAATCATTGGGGGAAGTGGCAACAAAACAATGATTCATGTTGGTGTGTAGAATATATGAGTCTGGCAATATACTATCAGACTTTTGGAAAAATACCATCCATGCAATTCCCAAGACTGCAAGAGTTGACAAGTGCGAGAATTATCACAGAATCAGCTTAACAGTTCATGCATCCCACTTATTGACAAGAATAAGAATGGTAAAGAAAATTGAGGATGCATTACATGACGATCAGTTTGGCTTTAGGAAAGGTAAATGCACAAGAGAGGCAATGTGATGTCGTGGTTCATAATGGAAGCAAGACTAAAGAAAAATAAAGACATATTTGTATGATTTGTCAACCTGGAAAAAGTGTTCAACAATGTAAAATGGTGCAAGATATTAGAGATTCTGAGGAAAATAGGGGTAAGCTATAGGAAGAGATGGGTAATATACAATATTTACAAGAGCTAAGAGGGAATAATAGGCAAATAATCAACAACAAATTGCTTGGATCAAAAACGGTGTAATACAGGGATGTCGTCTTTTGCCCCTACTATTCAATCTGTACAGCATAGCAGCAATGATGAAAATTAAGGAATGTGATTAAAATTGAAGGGGAAAGTATATCAGTGATACAGTTTGCTGATGACATTGCTATTGTGAGTAAAAGTGAAGAATTGAGTGATGTGCTGAATGAAGTGAACAATCTAATGAGTGCAGAATATGAATTGAGAGTAAATCTAAGGAAAGATGAAATTAATGAAAAGTAGCAGAAATGAAAAGAGTGAGCAACTTTAGATTGGAATGATGGTCACGAGGTCACCTAGGCAGAACAACAACCAATGATGGCTGGAGCAAGGAGGACATCATAAGGAGACTAGCTCTGGCAAAAAGGTGTTCTCTGGCCAAGAGGAGTCTACTGGTGTCAAAAATAGTCCTTAATTTGAGGAAGAAATTTCTGAGAATGTATGTTCGGAGCACAGCCTTGTATGATAGTGAAACATGGACTACAAAAGAGCCAGAGAAAAGAGAATTGATGCATTTGAGATTATGTGCTGCTGATGAATGTTGAAAATTGTGGGCCCATATGCTAAGGAATGAGGAGAATTTGCCTGGAACTGAAGAGGAAAGGAGTATATGGATAACACTGATGAGGAGAAGGGTCAGGCTGATAGGAGATGGGTTAAGACATTAGGAGATGAGTTCTATGTTACTAGAGTGAGCTGTAGAGAGCAAAAACTGTAGAGGAAGATAGCATACATCCCGTAAATAATTGAAACAGAAGTTGCAAGTGCTACTCTGAGGTTGAGTTTTGTTCAGGAGAGGAATTCATGGTGGGCCACATCAAACCAGTCAGAAAACTGATGACAAAGTCAACAGTTATGGAAAGGATAGATTGATGCTCATTGTAAACATGACACATGGCCAAGAGAAAAGTGTAGCACCATGCACAAAATGCAGATGATCATAACCTACCAAATTTCAATGGCTGCTTCACAGCCCAGACCATCTGGTTTGTTCCCACCACCGCCACCGCCGCCGCCACCACCACCACCACCACCACCGCCACCACCACCTACACCAGTCCAGTCACAGAATCACCTACCTCATCAAGAGGCAAGGCTACCTATGCAACAAATCATGTGATGTACAAGCTAAACTGCAACAACTGTGATGTATTCCACATGGGCATGACTACCGACAAGCTGTATTTCCATATGAATGGCCACTGACAAACTGTTGCTGAGAGACAGCTAGACCACCCCATTGTTGGGCATGCTGCCTGATACAACGTTCTTCCCTAAAATGACTGATTCACAGCCTGTGCCATCTGCATTTTTCATACCAACACCAGCTTTTCTGAACTGCACAGGAGCAAACTTTCCTACAATGTACCTTACATTGCTGTAACTCTCCCCCCCTCAACCTTGGTTCATTAGTCATTTTCCTTCAGTTTCCTAACCCCTTCCCAGTTCAGAACCAACAATGCTAGCAGCCAACAAAGTGGTTGCAGTTAAAGTGTCTGCTGACAGGGCATGACTTAATCGTGTATGCTGGAAAAGCCTGTGGTTTATGACGTGTGTGAATAGAGGGTAAGCATGGACTGTTGGGAGTGTGGTTGCTTAGAAGCCAGGCCTGCTGATGTTCTACCACTCATACATGTTTGCCTGTTTTGGGTAACACTCTTGATTTCTTCTCTTGACATATGACATGTGATGCTCACGTTTCTGGCTAGTGTGTCATTTCAGTTTGTTCAGTTCTTCAGAAAGCTTGAATTCTTTCTGTTGGCAACCTGTTACAGGCTGGATAGGATGTGATGTTTTCCCCCAGTTTGTGACTTAATGCATCTGAACCTGTACACTGAGATTGAGTTGTAAAAGTGGTGACAAATGTGTCTTGTGCATCCATCAATCCAGTTGCATCATCTTTGGCATCTGCAGAAACTACAGTTACAATATGCTGAAATGTTGACCACCTGTAACTGTTGTCATTTTGAGAGAAACTGCAGCAACATGTGTCACTGACATCAGAAACCTTCCTGTTTCCCCAACCCATCCAACTTCTTGGACTTCTTGGCATAGTTATGGACAAGTGGAAAAACTGCATGAAATGGATGAAAAGTTAGTAACCCTGTATACAGGGTGTACCATTTATCTTGAGCACTCTAAGTAACTGTTTGTCCGGATGAAAATTACAAAATGTTTAAATCAAATGTTCTTTAGCTGTCAGAGGGACATCAATCAGCATTATTGCCTTCATTGTAGCTTTGTTTTTTTACAAAGATAGGAACAGTGGTATGACTTTTTTAAATGACACCCTCTATTTTTTATTCTGTAATTCATTTCCTCTCCTAAAGACTTATTCAAAAATGTATCACATCCACGTGCTGTTGTTGACAGAGGACAAATATAAAAATAAGTAAAATGCACACTCGTCATTCCATCAAACATCGTCAGTTGGAGTTGTGTGAGTAGAATGTACACCAACAAAGAGAAGTTAGAAACGCTACTCATCTATGGGGAGTGTAAGTTAGCACTACACTAATTGCAATACTGTTCTCTTATGTAATGGTATATTTAGTACAGTACTTCAATCCTTTTAAGTAGTGTTGTGTAGAGTACGCATATAGTAAAGACTGTCCTCCCTACAAACTGCATTGACATAATATTTCCTTTGTTGTTGTTATTGTTGTTCTTGTTGTTATTGTTCTTGTTGTTGTTGTTGTTGTTGAAGGTTGGCGAAATGCTACACAGACAGCAGAACTATACAGATATAGATATCCTAATAAGTACCCACTTCCTTGATGGATGTTTTCTCGTCTTGTTGTGATGCTTCAGGAAATGGGAAATTTCATCCCACAACAACACAATCGTCATCGCACTCCCTCATACAGAGATGCCCAAGTCACTGTTCTTGCTTTCATTGCTATGAATCCGCATGTGAGCACACAACAGCTTGAACACAAGATGGGCATTTCAAAAACCAGAGTACATCATATTCTTACATGTCACCAGTTCCATTCTTACTACGCACACCTACATCAAGAACTACATGGGAATGATTTCCAGAATCGTGTACAGTTCTGTCAGTGGGCACAGCAGCAAATCCTCATCGACCCGAACTCCTTCTCCAATGTTCTATTTAGCGATGGATGTACTTTCTCAAAAAAAGGGTAAGTAAATTTAAAGGAACATGCATTATCAGTCCAGCAAAACCCCACAATAGCTTAGATAATTGGAACATTGGCATCTATGGAGAGTTAATGTCTGCTGTGGGATGCTTGGTACCACAATTATTGGCCCTTATGTCACCAATGGTAGCCTATAAGGCACAGCTTATTCCAGCTTCCTGAGACGAATTCTTCCTCGTCTTCTGGATGAAGTGCCACTAAGAACAAGAATGCATATGTGGTATCAACATGATGGATGTCTAGCACATAATGTCTTGCATGTATGTGTGTTCTGAATCAAAGGTATCCTGCCAGATGGATTGGTCAATAAAGAAGGCTTGCTAGGTCTCCTGATCTAAATCGTCCAGACTTTTTTTTTCTTTGGGGATGCATTAAAGACATTGTCTATTGCCATATTTGACAAACTCCAGCAGGAACATACTGTGCTTGCTTGTAATTCTCTTTAGCACCAACACTGGAAGCAGTAAATAATTCTTTCATTCAGTGTGCCAGTGTATAGGTGTCCAGGATCATCACTTTGAACACTTCTGAATGTTTTTTACTGTATGATTAAATGATGATGGTGTCCTCTTGGGTAAAATATTCTGGAGGTAAAATAGTCCCCCATTCAGACCTCCAGGTGGGGACTACTCAGGAGGACATCTTTATCAGGAGAAAGAAAACTGACATTCTACGGATCGGAGCGTGGAATGTCAGATCCCTTAATTGGGCTGGTAGGTTAGAAAATTTAAAAAGGGAAATGGATAGGTTAAAGTTAGATATAGTGGGAATTAGTGAAGTTTGGTGGCAGGAGGAACAAGACTTCTGGTCAGGTGAATACAGAGCTATAAATACAAAATCTAATAGGGGTAATGCAGGAGTAGGTTTAATAATGAATAAAAAAAATAGGAGTGCGGGTAAGCTACTACAAACAGCATAGTGAACGCATTATTGTGGCCAAGATAGACAGGAAGCCCACGCCTTCTACAGTAGTACAAGTTTATATGCCAACTAGCTCTGCAGATGACAAAGAAATTGAAGAAATGTATGATGAAATAAAACTGATTATTCTGATAGTGAAGGGAGACGAAAATTTAATAGTCATGGGTGACTGGAATTCAGTAGTAGGAAAAGGGAGAGAAGGAAACGTAGTAGGTGAATATGGATTGGGGCTAAGAAATGAAAGAGGAAGCCGCCTGATAGAATTTTGCACAGAGCGCAACTTAATCA
Organism: Schistocerca serialis cubense; assembly: GCF_023864345.2. Taxonomy (NCBI): domain Eukaryota; kingdom Metazoa; phylum Arthropoda; class Insecta; order Orthoptera; family Acrididae; genus Schistocerca; species Schistocerca serialis. Next base: position 28,286,103 of record NC_064639.1, on the reverse strand, counting down.
TAGCTAACACTTGGTTCAAGTATCATAAAAGAAGGTTGTATACATGGAAGAAGCCTGGAGATACTGACAGGTTTCAGATAGATTACATAATGGTAAGACAGAGATTTAGGAACCAGGTTTTAAATTGTAAGACATTTCCAGGGGCAGATGTGTACCCTGATCACAATCTATTGGTTATGAACTGTAGATTAAAATTGAAGAAACTGCAAGAAGGTGGGGATATAAGGAGATGGGACCTGGATAAACTGAAAGAACCAGAGGTTGTACAGTGTTTCAGGGAGAGCATAAGGGAACAACTGGCAGCAATGGGGGAAAGAAATACAGCAGAAGAACAATGGGTAGCTTTGAGAGATGAAGTAGTGAAGGCAGCAGAGGACCTAGTAGGTAAAATGACGAGGGCTACTAGAAATCCTTGGGTAACAGAAGAAATACTGAATTTAATTGATGAAAGGAGAAAATATAAAAACGCAGTAAATGAAGCAGGCAAAAAGGAATACAAACGTCTCAAAAACGAGATCGACAGGAAGTGCAAAATGGCTAAGCAGAGATGGCTAGAGGACAAATGTAAGGATGTAGAGGCATACCTCACTAGGGGTAAGATAGATACTGCCTACAGGAAAATTAAAGAAACCTTTGGACAAAAGAGAACCACTTGTATGAATATTAAGAGCTCAGATGGAAACCCAGTTCTAAGCAAACAAGGGAAAGCAAAAAGGTGGAGGGAGTATATAGAGGGCCTATACAAAGGCAATGTACTTGAGGACAATATTATGGAAACGGAAGAGGATGTAGATGAAGATGAAATAGGAGATACAATACTGCGTGAAGAGTTTGACAGAGCACTGAAAGGCCTGAGTCGAAACAAGGCCCCGAGAGCAGACAACATTCCATTGGAACTACTGACGGCCTTGGGAGAGCCAGTCCTGATGAAACTCTACCATCTGGTGAGCAAGATGTATGAGACAGGCGAAATACCCTGAGACTTCAAGGAGAATATAATAATTCCGATCCCAAATAAAGCAGGTGTTGACAGATGTGAAAATTACTGAACAATCAGTTTAATAAGTCACGGATGCAAAATACTAATGTGTATTCTTTACAGGCGAATGGAAAAACTGGTAGTAGCCGACCTTGGGGAAGATCAGTTTGGATTCCGTAGAAATATTGGAACACGTTAGGCAATACTGACCCTACGACTTATCTTAGAAGCTAGATTAAGGAAAGGCAAACCTACGTTTCTAGCATTTGTAGACTTAGAGAAAGCTTTTGAAAATGTTGACCGAAATACTCTTTCAAATTCTGAAGGTGGCAGGGGTAAAATGCAGGGAGTGAAAGGCTATTTACAATTTTTACTGAAACCAAATGGCAGTTTTAAGAGTAGAGGGACATGAAAGGGAAGCAGCGGTTGGGAAGGGAGTGAGACAGGGTTGTAGTCTCTCCCCGATGTTATTCAATCTTTATATGGAGCAAGCAGTGAAGGAAACAAAAGAAAAATTCAGAGTAGGTATTAAAATCCATGGAGAAGAAATAAAAACTTTGAGGTTCACTGATGACATTGTAATTCTGTCAGAGACAGCAAAGGACTTGGAAGAGCAGTTGAACGGAATGGACAGTGTCATGAAAGGAGGGTATAAGATGAAGATCAATGAAAGCAAAACGAGGATAATGGAATGTAGTCAAATTAAGTCTGGTGATGCTGAGGGAATTAGATTAGGAAATGAGACACTTAAAGTAGTAAAGGAGTTTCGCTATTTGGGGAACAAAATAACTGATGATGGTAGAAATAGAGAGGATATAAAATGTAGACTGGCAATGGCAAGGACAGCGTTTCTGAAGAAGAGAAATTTGTTAACATTGAGTATTGATTTAAGTGTCAGGAAGTCATTTCTGAAAGTATTTGTATGGAGTGTAGCCATGTATGGAAGTGAAACATGGATGATAAATAGATTGGACAAGAGGAGAATATAAGCTTTCTAAATGTGGTGCTACAGAAGAACTCTGAAGATTGGATGGGTAGATCATACAACTAATGAGGAGGTATTGAATAGGATTAGAGAGAAGAGAAGTTTGTGGCACAACTTGACTAGAAGAAGGGATCGGTTGGTAGGACATGTTCTGAGGCATCAAGGGATCACCAATTTAGTGTTGGAGGGCAGCGTGGACAGTAAAAACCATAGAGGGAGACCAAGAGATGAATACACTAAACAGATTTAGAAGGATGTAGGTTGCAGTAGGTACTGGGAGATGAAGAAGCTCGCACAGGATAGAGTAGCTGCATCAAACCAGTCTCAGGACTGAAGATCACAACAACAACGAATGTTCTACTCCTGAGCAATGGTACAGTAGAGTCAAAGCCAATTATGTGCTATGTTTTTACTTCGTTTTCATTTGTTTTCTGACAACTCCAGGAAATGGAAAAGTTTGTGATCCTGTGCACAGTCATTGTTATCTTATGTAACTAATAAATTTATGTTTCAGTAAATGGTACACAGTGATACATTTTTAATGCGTCTTTAGGAGAAGAAATGAATTACCAAATAAAAAATACAGAGTGCCATTTAAAAAAGATATACAGCTGTACATATCCTTGTAAAAAACAAAGCTACAATGAAACTAATTGTGCTAATTATTCTTTCTCTGAAGGCTAAAGAACATTTGCTTAAAACATTTCATAATTTGCATCTGGACAAACATTTATTTAGGGTGGCCAGGATAAATGGGACACCCTGTATGAGAGTGCAGATCTCCTACCTTCTAGTTCCTTTCCGTGTAATTTGGTGTGAAAGGTTTGTCTACACATGAACACTGCTTCATTGAAGTTTTGTGATTAGTGTATGGCAATGACTGCAAATGTTGAGTGTAAATTGCAAGTTTTTGGCAATGCAGCTTAAGTTAAAATGGCTATCAAAGTGCATTAAAATACTGGACGAAGAGTGGAAAGCAGAATTAGAGGTTATGTCTAGAGATTGTAAGTTTGATTGTCATCAGTGTGGCTTGTCTTACGTAGATGCCATTATCTGTGATATAATTACAAGGTTTGCCTTGGATCAGTTGTTGCAAGTGAAATCTTCAGTTAACTGATCTATCTCTTGGTGATGTGGCACAGTCAGTATTGTCATACGAGCTGTCTGCACAGTCCCAGGAAGCATTTGTTGACTAGTGCCACATAGCGTAAGGGGATTGAAGTTCTTCCTTAGTACACTGTCAGACGACACTGCAGGGTCTCATTCCATGGGGCTGATCTGCATGTGCCACCATTAGGTGTCAAAAAGCAGTCTTTCTGCAACTCTGTTAACCAACTTAATAAGACAGATGGTAGGAATAGGCTTTCCCCATTAGTGGACACGTCTTCATATGAAAGGTGTAGTGCTATCATAATCCGTGGTCCAGTGCACCAGAAGAGACTGGCCACCTCCTTGGCACTGGTAAGCTCCTTAGATTGTAGGGCATGCCTCAGTTGCCACACACAACATAAGTGGTGGAAATGTCTGCATTTAAATGAAGGTGGTCTCAGGTGCAACCACAGTAGCCACATTATTGACGTCTGTGCTACGGAGTGTAATGTTGACAATGTTGCCGAGTTGTCAATTAACACATTTTCCATGCCTAGCTCACAAGTCTGGTAAACAGCTCACAATCTTGTCCATTTTGAGATACTCGGTTGTGTTTCAGCTTGATGTTGGTGCTGTGGCCTTGTCGGTAAAGGTGCCATACGTATCATGAGCTGTGTAGAAATTAACAAGAAAAGTATCTCCTATAGTTGCCAAAGAGTTCCATTAAGAGGTCAACTGGTTGTGGCAGCAGATTATGAGAATCTGGAGCACCAAGTAACATTCCTGGTGGTCAATTCCTCTTTGGCTACAAATAATTGTGGATTTGACACTTTTACAGCATTTTGATTTCAAGGTTGTTGATAATGTTAATGTAATCTCACTAGTTATTTCTTTTCATGACACTGAATCACTTTCACAGTTCCATAAACATCTGAGCAAACGCTGGGAAAAGCAAGGGATTTTCTGGCCCACATTCAGCTTAAGTGGCCTGGGAACACCAAGTTTTCCTGTGCTTGCATTTTGCCATTTGCTATAAAAGTTGTAGTTTACACTGAATTAGCCAAATTAAAGGAATTAAGGGTTATTTTGTTTGCAGCATTGAGTGAGTGGGCAATGCCATTAATGTTGGTTAAAAAACCTAATGCAGGAATTGGGTTATATGGCTGTTTTATAGCCGCAATTAAAACACAGAGGTGGAAGTTCATCCAATACCTGTCACTGAGGAGATACTAATGATGGTGGCTGGTGGACATTATTTTTCTAATGTTGATTTGAGAGACCCGTATCTGCAGTTGCTCATTATTAATATAAGTTTAGCAGATTGCTTTTTGCTGTTCCTACTGTTCGAGAATTTCATCAAGCAGAAAGTTCGCCATACCCTGAATTGTGCATCTTATCTGGATGATTTAATTTTCAGAGGTGCCACCAGAATTTTCAGAACTTACAGGGAGTGTTTAAAGTGTGGAGGACAGTGGTGTGCATTGTAGGTGGGGAAATTGTACATTTTTGCACCCAGTGTCAAGTATTAAGCCCATGCCTCAAGTAATGACTACTTTGTAGTAACTGATAAACTGCCCATACATCAGAACGTGAAGGAGCTGTTGTTGTTCCTTGCCCAGGGGAACTAGTATAACAAATCCAAACAAAATGCAGTTGTCGTCTCTCACCCTCTGTCAGCTCCATAAGAAAGATGCAAAGTTTGTTTGGTCAGACACTTGTCAGAATGCCTTTTTGTGGTTAAAACATAGTTTATGTTCCTTGTGTTACTACCTTCAATCCCAGAAAACCTTAATACTGGCTGCTGATGCATCACAGCAGTTAAGTATCTTTGGACCTAAAGCCTTTCCACCCACCTAAAAGAATTACTCCCTGATAGAGGTGGTGTTAAACAGCTTTGTTTCTCTGTATGGCTCCAGATTGCAGTTGGTCATGTATCATAAACAGTTAGTACCATTGAGTAATATTTCTCAACAATTATTTTGATGATATCCAATTCTGGCCCAACACCCAGCATGCTAATGCCAATACATTGTCCCAGTTGCCTGTGGGTCCTGATATGGAGTTTGATAGAGAAAAAACAATTTGTTTTACCACTTACAATATTTTAGAAACAACACTGAAAGATCAGTTGTGATTACCTGCTCACCTTTCCACAGATGCCCATCCCGTTTTTGACCTTATTTCAGTATGAAAGAGGATCAGTCTGCCGTTCAATATTGTCACTTCAATTGGACAATGAATGCAATGTTGTAGTTACACCTTCACCTTGTCCACACATCCTCTGGTTGCTGCATCCATCTCATCAGGGCGCGTCTCGCATGAAAGCATTAAGTTGATGACATATATATTGGCCAGAGATAATCTGCTACGCTGATTGTCAGGTGAGGCTGTGTCATGCCTATTCACGGAACTGAGCAACCACTCCCCAAAAGTTTTCACCTGGCCCTCAACTGGCTAAGACAGGGAGGTAGAGGACATTCAGATTTTTCCAGTCCCTTTCCTGGGGAAATGTGATTGATACTAGTGGACCTCTGGTTCCACTTCCGCTACTTGCTCGGATGTCAACAACAACAGTGAGATCCACCAGCAGTGAGAGGGTGCACCAGCCATCCTGTTCTCTCACAACTGCCAGGTCACAGCTTCAAGGTTTGATGCATTCTGTCACAGCAGTGGTATGTAACACCTGATCACCATCATTGAACTGGGAGGTGGAATGGAAGGTCAGGATATTTAAGGCCTAAGTGTGGAAGGTGCTGCAAATGATGCTGGTAAATGATGATCTTCCACAGTTCTTAGACATATACTGTGTTATCCTGGTGAATGGCTATAGTCAGAAGGAATTTGTTGTGGGGACTGGGTGTTGGAAACACAGACTGACACTTTCCCATTTTTATTAAAACTAAATACTCATCATAAAATCATTAATCATTATCTCTTTCTATGGTTACACTTTCTGTGGATTATATGTCCCAGTGGACATTTAACATAATTACTTTTTAAAATTTTAGTGTGCTTGAAGTTATTTAATCAAAAAACTGTAAAAGTGTAATGACCATTTACACAATCAAAATGTACTTGAAACTGCTTGAACAGGGAAACTGTAAAACAATAATGATTATTTACACAACTCAGTATAACAAACTAAATTTTCTATTAATCATGGAATAGTGATTAAGGAATTTTTCTCATAAATTTGTGACCACGCCTTGCACACTAGGCGATGTAAGAATCTCATGTACTGTTAAAAATAAGGTAGACTTTAACAACACTTAATTACCATCACTTGAAAAGGCTTAGTAAATTTCTTTTGATCACCTCTCATTTGATAGCACATGTGCCATAGTTGCCTCAGAGCCACTACACAGACAGCTACTGTGCAGCATACAGTGGCAAACGGCAATGAACTAGTACTAGTGGCAATATTGACTGGAGGTCCACTAATGTTAAATTTTATTAGATAACCTGAAAACAAGCTTACCAAGTTGTGAGAAAATTAGTCACATCACTAACATTCTAGACTCCTAAACATAATTTTTCTACAATGACTCAGTGATCACACATTATAATTTTGCCAGCCATATATATCATTTAAACTTCACATCTGACACACAGTTACCTCAAACATCATGTGCTAATAACATGCATAAAACAACCAACTTTTTTGTGTGCATACTGCTTCAGCATATTTAAATATCAAACTGTACATACATCTGAATTTGATTGTTTGTCACTGTAATGTGAACCTGTAAAATCACTGTGCTTATATCACACAGGAACACCTCATTCCACATGCATCTGCTCAGATCTTGCATTCACAAACATATAACGAGAAGGGTTATGGTGAAGTGAGAAACAGCTTGATGTAACATAAGAATTACACATGTTCCTAAAAAGAGTAAATTTTGTTACGTAATCACAACTGTTATCAGCAAAATGATGACAGAATACTGTTTTGTCACCATGTATACATGTAGGCTGCAAAACCAGAAATGTAGACAAATGTCATACAGCAGTAATATAGGTGTAGAACACACGGTTAGAGGTAAAGCCTTTATCCTCTGCTGTCCATATGTCACCCAGCAGTCTGTGGACAATCTGCACACAGTCCATACTGAGCTCGCCCAGGAGAACCTGCTGTCTGCTCGTGCCAACTTACACAGACTTCCACTCTGCAAATATAGCTCCAGTTTCTGGCACAGTATAGCACCACCTCCAAATGTCAAAGATGCTTGCTATCACAAATTTGCCACTCTGTGGTACACTATTTGGCAATAATAGGTGTAAAAGACATGGGAAGCTATTACAACAGTGACACAAGCTTTGCCAACTGCCACCTAAGGAGTTAACTCCAGGGCCTACAACTTGTAAGAGAATGTCGGTATTTTCTCTCAGTGTATAAGGCTATGGGACCCATGACCCTACACCACAATTATTGCTTAATGTTGCACCAGGATTCATCGTACACAGTGCAGTAATTGCAACTGACAATGGTTGCTTCGCTACCTCTGTAGCCACATCAGCAACCCACTGAACAAGTCAAATAAAAGTTGTCACATTTCATGCTGTATTTTGGGGCAGCAGCTACATTTGAGAATACTGACATCCAGATAGAAATGCTGGCTGGGCTTCTGGCATATCTCCCCCTCCCCCCCAACCCCCGCCCACCAAATGCTTGAGATAGAGGTATGGGCATCTTTGGCCTTATATCTCCATTAAAGGGGGAGGAGTTGGCCATCCACACCTGTAGATCATGCCATGGCAATGAAGACCATGGAAACAGTGATGCTGGCATACAACGAACTGATTATGGTGGCTCCCAACAGGGTACACCCCGTCTGTCTGTATTGCAAAAAGCCTCTGCTATCTGAGGCAAGAAGGTACGGTGACTGACATTCAGTAATTTTTCATTCATTAGCTTAGAAACCAGACTGACTGATATTTTGCCACACATGAATGGTTGCTTCCATAGGGGAATCTCTCTCTTAGTTTGCACTCTTGACAAGTTAGGTGTACTTCTGGTGTTTATGGACTGTGCAGAGTTTTAGTTGGTAACTTTTTCTTTAGGAGTGGTCAGTTTCCTGACTGATTAAAGTACTTGGTAGTGAAGCCACTTTATAAAAAGGGAGATAGGGATAATGTTGACAATTTTGGACCTATTTCTATGCCATTGGTGTTTGCTAAAGTTATCAAGAAGGTTGTATATACAAGGTTACTGGAGCATTTAAATTCACATAATTTGCTGTCAAATGTACTGTTTGGTTTTAGAAATGTTTTAACAACTGAAAATGCTGTATTCTCTTTTCTCTGTGAGGTTTTGGATGGATTAAATAAAAGGTTTCGAACGCTAGGTGTTTTCTTTGATTTGACAAAGACTTTTGACTGTGTTGACCACAAAATATTACTGCAGAAGTTGGACCATTATGGAGTAAGGGGAGTAGCTTTCAATTGGTTCGCCTCATACTTTAAGAGCAGAAAGCAGAAGGTAATTCTCCACAATATTGAAAGTGGTAGTGATGTTCAGTCCCAATGGGGCACTGTTACGTGGAGCGTTCCCCAAGGGTCGGTGCTGGGGCCACTGCTGTTTCTTATTTATATAAATGATATGCCTTCTAGTATTGCAGGTGATTCAAAACTGTTTCTGTTTGCTGATGACACCAGCTTGGTAGTGAAGGATCTTGTGTGTAATATTGAAACAGTATCAAGTAATGTAGTTCATGAAATAAGTTCATGGGTTCCGGAAAATAATTTGATGGTAAATCACAGTAAGACTCAGTTTTTACAGTTTCTAACTCACAATTCAACAAGAACCGATATTTTGATCAGACAGAATGGGAATATTATAAGTGAGACGGAACAGTTCAAGTTCCTAGGCGTTCAGATAGATAGTAAGCTGTCGTGGAAAGCCCATGTTCAGGATCTTGTTCAGAAACTAAATGCTGCTTTATTTACCATTAGAACAGTATCTTAAATAAGTGACAGTTCAACACGAAAAATGACCTTAAATCCAGCCATTAAGGAATCTGAAAACATTAGTCCTGTGAAATGTAGTGTATGCTCATCATCATCATCATCATCCTGAAAGCTATGGATCAAGCCAGTCTGCTAAGTGCAATATTTATTCACTTCTGAAAAACATTTGACTAGGTGCCATACCAATGCCTACTAACAAACGTACAGCTGTATATGGTACTGACTGAATCTTGTGACTCAGTTGGAGGTTTTTCAATAAGGAGGATGCAGCATGTTACTTCAAATAGTGTGTAATCAATAGATAAGCCCCCAGGGGGCTCACCACACTTTGGTGAGATTTTGCTTGGCTGTCATTAGGTCCTATCCTTTGCAGCACCTCTTTCCTTCATGCTGCATGTCTATCTTTCTGTTATTCTCTTTCCACTCCTATGGGCAACATGTCTCGGCTATTTTTGGGATTGTTTTCTGAAGTGTTGGTAGTCCGACTTCAGAACAGTCCTCCATCTAGAATGAGATTTTCACCCTGCAGTGGAGTGTGTGCTCTTATGAAACTTCCTGGCAGATTAAAACTGTGTGCCAGACTGAGACGCAAGTCGAGCCTCATCTCACAAGTGTCCCATGTATCTCAATGAAAGGGCCACCCAGGAGACGCAAGAGAAGGAAAATGTACCTGACCGTGTTTCAGGTAAGTTGTTGGCTACTCATACACCCTGCATTTTACCAACTGGCACTTACAGGACTGCTCTTGCTAGGCGTCACTCCACAGAGAACGTGTCCGTACAGACTTGCAACCTGTAATTCAGTATTGCTGTTGTGAAATTGCCCAATATCGTGGTAGTGTCCCCGTCTCCTTCACCCACAGCTCTTACACAAATTCGAGCTACTGTTTACCATGCAGTATCCATTTGCCGACTCCAACCCCCATCTACATGTAATCCCAATTAGTAGCTTCCCAAAGCTGATTAGCGGCTTTACTCCCTCCTGACTGTTCTGTGAACATCATCTTCCCAGTCATGATGACCAGATAGTTTCTTATGAACATTATCTTCACTGATGCAGAATGTTGCATGCCTCACAGTTCTTTACTACACTGTGTCCTTGTCCACTGGTGGACTGAGGCATGCTGTGATGCAATTCACATGCAGAGAAGTGTTCTCCCCTTTATTACCCATTATCCTATTATGGCAAAATGTATTCATTATAAACTGTTCATGTGCAGTGTCATTGCTTTCTTTGGGGTTGCAAGAAAGGTAAATGGATTTCTTGCACTAATTCTTTTAATAGTTTCACTCCCTCTTCTATCATGGGGGGCAACCTCCATTGGCTGTCTGTGATGGTGGTCTATTGGGAGATGACCAGCCTGACCACAGCAGAGGACATCATTGTGGACACTATACCTATCTCCAACAGCGTGGGCCAGTATTTTGTGGAGATTGAGAGCTGTAATCACTGTCAACACTACTTCCTCCTTTGGAAATGAGTGGAAGTAGCTCGCTGATATTCTTCCCCTCTCAGAATCGTGAATGCTACAATGCCACCATAACATGCTCTCATCTTATCCCAGTCCCCCACCCCAGGGCCAGATGCTGTTCACATTCAGATGTTGTAGCACCTTTCTCTTGTGGGCAATCACTTTCTCCTTCATAGTTACACACCCTTTTTGGCAGATGACATGTTTTCCCAATACTGGCAGAGCCACTGTCATATCCATGCCCAGTAAGGATAAACACCTTTCTTCTAGCTACCACTCCATTACCTTCACCAGGCCTGTTAGCAGGATGATTGAATGTATGATTCGTGGTCAGCTGGTGTGGTGCCTGGAGTCTTGCAATATACTAACCACTGCATAGTGTGGATTTCGTGCCTGCTGCTCTGCAGCTGACCATCTCATAACATTGTTACCCCATGTCATGAATGGCTTCCTGCAGAAATAACAGACTGTGGTCAGGCTTTTTGATTTGGAGAACGCCTAAGACACGTGCTGGAGGACTTACACATGGGGCTTCCCATGATTCCTGCCCCATATTGTGTAGAATTTTTTAAGTCCAAATTTCCAAGATATATGTTGGTTCACAATTGTTGGATACATTTATCCAGGAGAACAGGGTGCCTTGCATAAGTGCCATTAATACTACTGTGGCCTGTTTCCCTTCAGGCATTAACCCAACAGCGGCCTGCTCCCCCAGGCATCAGGCTAACCTTATTACAGCCCCCCCCCCACACCCCCCCCCTCCAAAGAATTAGCCCTAATACACTCTGGTTCCTCAGGCATCTTTGCTGTCACCCCTGCGAGTCCAGGCATTAGAATAGGCCCGAGGTATTCCTGTCTGTCGTATGAGGTGACTAAAATGAGTTTCATATATTTCGGACTTTGTGATGGTCCCCTGTAGGGTTTACCCTCTATTGTTCCACACTTTTATGAAGAGCAAGCCAATAGGGTAAGGGCACCTTACAAGGTGCATTGTGTCCATCATGCATTGTGATCTTTAGCCCACTTTCTCATCATCACATTGCAGTCCTGCCCATTCTCCATCTCTTGGGTGAAGACAGCTTCATGGGTGTTTTTTCCACCATGCTCTATACAGTGTTGATTTCTGTGTGGATATCGACCATGGGCTTCTTTGCACCTGATAACCAGCACGGAAGCCAGTCCATTGTGGTGGGGCTGCCATATATCCTGTTAGTTGTAGCCCTCTGACCACACAGGGGTCACTTTGCTGATGCCCATGCCGTTAACTCCCCACGTATGCCAAGGGGTAGATACCCATCGCCCTGGGGCATCGGGACACCCAGCAATGGCTATCCTACCAGGTCGCTTTTGCTGCGGATGAGTGGTGGTCAGAGTGGGTGGCATCAGGGCAGATTACATGCGATGAAGCATAGTCCATATTCTCTTGCTGGTGGTGAAACACCAGCAGTCTCTAAGCGATCACGAGCTCAAATCAATGCACAGAACTGCGACCCCAAATCATTCCCCTCGCTGGCCACACCATTGGAGGAACGTCAGGCTATAGATGGTAGTGGATCTTATTTGCCCCAGTACCTTGTATGTTCAAGAGCTGATAGGGACCCTTACATGACGACGAAGCCTCAAATTTTAGTTGAGCGTTTAGAGGACAAGTTCAGGGATGTGGAGGGCTTGTCCAAAATGAGATCTGGGTCAGTCTTGATTAAAACATCATCCTCTGACCAGGCACGGGAGTTTCGCACTTGCGACAACCTGGGGGATGTTTCCGTAACCCTCACGCCCCATAAGAGCTTAAATATGGTCAGGGTATCATATTACACAGAGACCTTCTTTTGCAGTCCGACAATGAGTGGTGAAGTGTACATTTCGTCCAGTGTGTCCACCAGGGTCAGAAGGATAATCAGGTTTCCAGTGGTGCCTTCATCTTGGCCTTTGAGGGTGATAGGTTGCCTGAAAATGTCAAGGTGATGGTCTACCGGTGTGATGTAAAGCCCTGTATCCCTGCTCTGATGCTGTGCTGTAAGTGCTGGAAGTTTAGCCATATGTCTTCCTCCTGCACTTCCAGTGTCACATGCTGAGATTGTGGACACCCATCACATCCCAATACTCCATGTGCCCCACCTCCCATCTGTGTCAGCTGTGGAGAGCACCATTTGCCTTGCTCCCCTGACTGTAGGATTCTCCAGAAAGAAAGGAAAATCACGAAGTTCAAGACTCTGGACAGACTGACCTTAATTAAGGCTAAGAGGAAATTTGAATGATTGCATCCCGTGTGTTTGACAAGATCTTACGCCGCTGCTACAACAATTCTGGCACCATCGGCTCCGTCCACCCATATCACCTCTCAGAGCCGGAAGACTTGCACCCTTGATGCTGGGGGGGGGGGGGGGGGGGGGGGGGGGACTGTTACTCCTGCAGAAACTACTTCAGCACCAAGACCCCACTCCCACCCATCAGCTACTCTAGCTAGGAAGGGGTCCTTTGGGTCACTCCATTCCCAAATTTCTTCTAGTGGGAAAGACAACACCTGCAACTGGCTGAAGATCCCAAAAGCAGCTGGTAGTACAGCTTCATGCTCACCCTCAGTCCTGGACACTGGGCCAGTGAAGTCCTCCCAGCCTGCAAAACCCAAGGAGCAGCGAGAGAAATCCAAAAAGAAAACCCCCAAGACCAAGGAAATTGCGGTGGCACCAACACCTCTGCTAACTATAAGCTATGCCGTTGAGGATGGGGTGGAGATTTTGGCGTCTGCTGGGGACCTAGATATTGTCAGAACCTCAGACACAATGGATATAGACTGCTCAGGCAATAAATCGGTGGAAGCAGGTGCCTCAGTCGTAAACTGCCTCATTGAATGCTCCATGCCTCCCAGGCTCACGATGTCATACTCCAGTGGAATTGCGGCGGTTTTTTCCACCACCTGGCTGAGCAACGGCAACTGTTAAACTTTACACCTACTATCTGCATTGCCCCACAGGAAACCTGGTTCACAGCAATGCGGATCCCTGCCCTGCATGGCTATAAGGGATATTACAGGAGCCGTAGCAATTATAATCGAGTGCCTGGTAAAGTTTGCATTTATGACCGAAACTCGGTGTGTAGTGAACATGTGCTTCAAACACCCTCTTGAAGCTGTGGCTGTCAGAAGAAGGACGACACAGGAAATAACTTTCTGGAGTGTATAACTTCCTCGAGGTGGTGCAGTATGCCTGAATACTTTAGCTGCAATGATTAACTCCCTAAACCTTTCCTACTTCTGGGAGATTTTAATGGCCATAACCCCTTGTAGGGTGCTACCATCCTTACTGGCCAAAGCAGAGATGCTGAAATTTTACTGTCCCAATTCGATCTGCCATTTTAAATACTGGTGCTGGTTCATGGTAGTACTTGGCCATCGATTTATCAATTTGCAGCCCAGGACTTCTCCCATCTATCCAATGGAGAGCACATGATGACCTGTGTGGTAGTGACCACTTCCCCATCATCCAGTCACTGCCTCAGTATCAGGCACATGGACACATGCCCAGATGGGCTTTGAACAAGGCAGACTGAGGAACTTTCACCTCTGCTGTCATCACCGAATCTACGCCACACAGTCACATCGAAGTGATGGTTGAGCAAGTGACCAGCACAATTGTTTCTGCAACAGAAAATACAGTCCCTCGCTCTGTAGGGTGCCTGAGGCAAAAGTCAGTCCCTTGGTGGTCGCTGGAATTTGCTGAAGCAATTAAGGTGTATTGGTGTGTACGTGTTCACTAGCTTATGAAACAACAGAAAGTGTAGTATTGGGAGAGATAAGTCTCGACCATCGGGTGCCACACGGCGCATTCCCAAGTCTGGGCAGAGATCTAATGTCTTTTCAGGTACCAGGGCACAACAGCTGTTACCATAAAGGGCGAATTTTGTACTGACACAAACGCGATTGCCGAGCCCTGTGCCGAGTCCTGTGCTAGAGCACTATCCATCCACGTTCACACGGAAGCTGGAAGGGTACATCCTCTCATTCACTACACGCTGCATTGAATCTTAAAACACCCCATTTACAGAGTGGGAGCTCCTCAGTGCCCTTGCACATTGGCACGACACAGCTTCTGGGCCTGATCGCACCCACAGCCAGATATTTAAACACCTCTCATCTAACTTCAAACGACATCTTCTCGTCATCTTCAACGGCTCTGGAGTGATGGCATCTTTCCATGGCACTGGTGGGAGAGCACCATCAGTCCGGTGCTCAAACTTGGTAAAAACCCTCTTGATGTAGATAGCTATTGGCCCATCAGCCTCACCAATGATCTTTGTAAGCTGCTGATACGTATGGTATGTTGGCGGTTGGGTGGGGTCCTGGAGTCTCGTGGCTTCCTGGCACCATGTCAGGGCAGCTTATGCCAGGGTCGCTCTACCACTGACAACTTTTGTCCATCGAGTCTGCCATCCAGACAGCGTTTTCCAGATGCCAACACCTGATTGCTGCCTTTTTTGACTTAAATAAAGCATACGACATCACTTGCCGACGTCATATCCTATCCACATATTATTAGTGTGGTCTCCGGGGAACACTCCCAATTTTCATCCAAAACTTCCTACTGCTCTGTACTTTCCAAGTGCAAGTTGGTGACTCCCATAGTTCCATCCATATCCAGGAGAACGGAGTTCCACAGGGCTCTGTAGTGAGTGTCCCTCAATTGTTAGTACCCATTAACGGTCTAAAAGCGGCTGTTGCACACTCAGTCTCAACTTCTCTGTATCCAGATGACTTGTGCATTTTGTATTGCTGCTCTAGTACTGTTGTTGCTGAGCGGCGCCTCCAGGGAGCCATTCACAAGGTGTAGTCAAGGGCTCTAGTTTTCAGCTGCGAAGTCGTGTGTCATGCACTTCTGTCGGCATCGTACCGTTCATCCGGAACACACACTTTTTCTTAATGGTGATCCACTCACTGTAGTGGAGACATATCAATTCATAGGACTGGTTTTTGACACTCGATTTACTTGGCTTCCTCATCTTCTTCAGCTTAAGCAGAAGTGCTGGCAAAACCTCAATGCCCTCCATTGCCTGAGCAACACCAATTGGGGTGCAGATCACTGTACGCCCTTGAAGCTCTACAGAGCCCTTGTCCAATCCTGAATTGACTATTGGAGTGTGGTTTATGGTTCGGCAGTGCTTTCAGCTTCGCATTTACTCGACCATGTGCACCACTATAGGGTTTGATTAGCGACAGGAGCTTTTATGGCGTGTCCGGTGACCAGCGTACTGGTGGAGGCTGGTGCCCCACCACTGCAGATCAGACACGTGCAACTGCTCGCCAGTTATGCAGCACACAATCATAGTTCCCCTGGGCATCCTAATTACCATCTCGTTTTCCTGCCCATTGCAGTCCATCTCCATAATTGGCGCCCCCAATTGGGGCTAGTGATTGCAGTTCACGTGCAATCCCTTCTCTCCGAACTGGAGCCCTTCCCTTTAACACCTATACTTGCAGTCCATTAATGTATGCCTCCATGGTGTACACCTTGTCTGCAGCTTTGTGTGGACCTTTTGCATGGTGCTGAGGACTCCGTTAAACCCCCCACTCTCCACTGTCACTTCCTCTCTTTTCTTGATGATTTCTGGGGCTATGATGGTTTACACCAATGGTGCAGTGGCTGATGGTCACGTATGCTTAGCATATGTTCATGGAGGACATATTGAACAGCAGTCCTTGCCAGTTGGCTGCAGTTTTTTCACTGCAGAGCTGACGGCCATATCTCGTGCGCTTGAGTACATCCGCTCATGCCCTGTCGAGTCATTTCTCCTGTGTACTGCCTCATTGAGCAGCTTACAGGCTATCGACCAGTGCTACACTTATCACACTCTGGTAGTGTCCATTGAGGAGATCATCTATACCCTGGAACAGTCCCGCTGTTCCGTGATGTTTGTGTGGACCAAAGGACATGTTGGAATCCTGAGCACCAAACTTGCTGACAGGCTGGCCAAACAGGCAGCACAGAAACTGCTTCTGGAGATAGGCATCTCCAAAGCTTAAATGCATTCTGTCTTACACCGCAGTGTTTTCCGGCTTTGGGAGACAACAGAATGGTGTAACAGCATGCACAACAAACTGCATGTCATTGAAGAGACTATGAATGTATTGGAGTCTTGCATGCAGGCCTCTCACAGGGAATCAGTTGTCCTCTGCTGGCTCATTATTGGCCATATGTGGCTAATGCATGGTTACCTACTCCGTCTCAAGAACCCACCTGAGTGTCACTGTTGGTCGCAAAAGGCAGTCGTCCACCTCTTGCTGGACTGCCCACTTTTAGCCACTCTGCGGCAGGCTTTTAACTTTTCCAGTACCCTGCATTTGGTGTTGGGTGACAATGCCTTACAGCAGCTGTATTTTTCGTTTTATTCATGAGAGTGGGTCTTATAATTCCATGTAGGTTTTAGGGCATGTCCTTTGTCACTCTGTGTCCTCCACCCTAGTGCTTTTAGGGTGGAGGTATTAATGTATTGCAGAGTGGCTGGCTTTCCCTTTTTATTCATGTGCTTGGTCAGCCACTGTAATCTGCTTTCATGTTTTACTCTTGTTTCTAGCATCTTTCTGTGTTTTTTTTGTCCTCTTTTGTTTATTTTAGTGTTCGTTGCCTCCCCTTCATTTTTTTGGCTTTTCCTTTCTCTCTGTTTTGTGTAATGTATTTTGTCCATTTTATTGTCACTCTTGTGGCATTATTTTATTAGGACCATCGAACCGATGACCTTGTAGTTTGGTCCCTTCTCCCACCTCCAAACCAACCAACCAACAATCTTTGCTGTCTCCATAAACCCTACTATGTTATATTTTCTCGCAGGCGTTTCCAATTTCCTTTTTGGTCAATGACTTAGTGATCTTATGCAGTTCTCCATGGACTTGTATCCTTGACTGGCAGCCTTGGTGATGTCTTTACCTTCTTTATTCATGTGGTATCAAGAATGGCTTTTGATTTTCCATTGAAGAAACAGTTTGTATGAATTTCTAGTGTCACATTGGGTTTCTTGCACCATCGTTACACCTTAGACCTGTTACTCTTCAGTTCTCTGAATCTACAAAATTCCTGGCCTTTACCCTTGTTAGGAATCTTTCTTGGTCCTTCCACACATCTTACTTAGCCGCACACTGTATCCAGTCCATCAGTGTCCTATGTGTCTTAAGCAGTATTTCCTGGGGTGCGGATCAGATCACCCTGCTCCATTTATACCAATCCCTTGTCTGTTTGAAGCCAGACTATGGGTGTTTCATTCATTCATGGTCATAACAGAGGCCACCATTGTGGAATATGTTGGGCCATTGGCAACCTTTACACTAGCCTGGTTGAGAGCTTCTATGCAGAAGCTGCCTAACTGCAACTGTCCTATGGGAATGATCTTCTCCTCGGTGGATATGATTGCTATTTGTTGTGTTGTGCCCAGCCGCCCATCTTGTGCCCTTTATTTTGATGCGTCCTTCAACTGGCAGTATGGGCCACACCTTTCTTCTCTTACCTTCTGGAGTTTGCTTTTGGCTACTGCTCCCACAGATCAGTTTCGCGCATCCTGCCATATTCCTGTTTGGTGTGAGCCCTTCACCAACTATGCTTCATGCAGCTGCCCATGATTATCTTGGAATTCAAAGTATTTTACTTGGGAAGTAAATGGATTCAATCAATTGCTGTTAGTTCTTCAACCTTTGCTCACAATGTAGTGGTAGCATCTTCATGTAGACTGATCATTCACAGTCCATGATGTTTGGTGTTCCTCATCATCGGCACTGACCATTTTTGGTATGCTCTTCCTGTAAACTGCTAGATTTTTAAAGCAGAGATCTTTGTGCTCTATCAGACCGCCTAGTACATCTGACAACATATACTTTTTAATTGTGTCATATGCTACAATTCTCTCATAAGCCTTCAGATCCTTATTGTGCTGTAAGAGTCAAAGGAAGCTTATACTTGTTGTTCTTGTGGGAGCCACTATGATTTTCTTGTGGGTTCCTCATGACACTGGTCTGATGAGAAACAAGGCTGCAGTCCCACCTCAACCTGCTAGCTCTCCCATTGCTTCAGATGATCTCCATGTTGCTGTCTGTTGGTAGATGGTGTCACTTAGCCTTATCACTGGTTTTCTCTTTACAGGAACAAGCTCCAGAGATGTAACCTCTCCCAACAGTTTGGCTGGCCACCTCTTGGCCCTCTCATTGGAAGATGATCATTTTAACTAGGTTGTTATTGGTCACTGTCTCTATAGCCATCACCATATGTTAAGTAGTAATCCCCCACCACTTTGTGTTTTGTGTAATAATCACTTGATGGTTTACTATTTTCTGATCCAGTATCCTTTTCTGAACTGCTTATGTTTCATTGTACATTTGTCGCCTGAGTTGTTGGTCATTTTAGTATACAACATGGGTGCTGTTTTATAAATTGTAGCATTTTTTGCAAAAGAGATTTAATATTTGGTTAGGGATCTCTGCTGTCACTACTACATATTTTATGGATGTTTCTTCAAGAGGAAGTCCTTGATTTTAGCCCCTTCCTTCTGTTGATTGGGCTCAACGTATAGTTTCTGTTAACATCTTTCACACATTGGTGTTCTAAGGTTATGAGATGGGCGCTTATGACCTCAGTTGGTTTTGTGCTCTAACGCCAAAAAAGGTAGGTACGGAAGTAAGTTCTAGCTTCCAAAAGGAAAGTGTGTAACGATCCTCATTAAATTGTATGGTGATGACCAGACAATCAATATTATCATTCTTTTCACAGATGACAGTTACCTGTTATGAAGTACTGCATGAACACATCAGGTGTTGATAAGATTTTGAACTGATGCAATGATTGTCAAATTGCTTCAAATACGGTATAGTGTAATGTTATGAAATTTTTGTAAATTTGCTTATTTGTGGTTATAGAAGTTAAACAGAACAAATTTATTTCAGGAAGAAGAAATAACACTGGTGGACTGGTTCCCTGTATTGGAGGCAGGCAACCTCCACTTCGAAGGACTCAGGTATAGCTGAAGCAATGTTACACCTAATTGTGACCATTCTTCATTTATCACTTTTTTAAATTAACTTTTCTTGTTGGATACAGATGTGTATTTACAAACGCTTGCTGTTTTTCTTCTTCCCATTTCGCTTATTAGTTGCACTGTTACAGAAGATGACAAGAAACTGCGATGTTGTGCAGGCCAAAGTGCAATTGACTTGACCACAATCTTAATCACAGCCTTAATCTCTCTTCAAAAGGAGCCTCACAGTATGCTATGGTTGCATGATGAAGAGATTCCACTAATTAAAGTAATAATTTGGTTATTAGAATGAAAATTTTTGAATAATTAGTTACAAATTTTCAGGATAAAAAGGAAAAGAAGTAAAAATATTTCTAATTTTCCCGAGCATTGAGACTTTTTGAAAACTTCTTTGCATCAAGGGGAAGATTCTGTTGATCTGGAGTTCCACTGCACCTACTAATCTGTTTGGATTTAATTCAATAATAAAAATAGAAGTCTGATTTTACAGATTTGGTAATATTTAAGATTTTACAATAACTGGCACTACTCAACTTCAAAGGTGAACAATCATTGGTTCATCACTGGAACAGAACAAATGGACCTGATGATGGCCATGCAAGTGCTGAAGTAGACATTGGATCTCTTGCATGTGGAACTTTTCAAATCTACATTAATCATGTGCAATACCATTGCCTATTAATACAGTGCGTAGATACGACACTATTTCCATTTTGGAGGCTAACCTAGTAGTCACTACATTACTGAAGAACATGTTTTTCTAGCAGCAGCATTTTTTATCAACATGCACAAAGGCGCAGATGCCACCACACACAGATATATAAAGTATTAATTCAGTACAAGCACATGAGGTATGTATTTGTAAAATGATCACTTTTAAATTCTTATTTCTCTGAACATCTAGGTTAAAAAATTTGAAATCAGCTTGAAAAATCAATAATCAGGAAAAAAGAATAATTTACAATTACATGTTAGTTCTGGGTGGTGTTTCTGCAAAATAGGTTCAATTCACTGAACAGGTATAACAGGTATGTAATCCACCATTTGTCTCCATATCATAGCAAATAATGATGTAAAAATTTAACTGCATTAGAGACATTTGAACAGCATAGTTCCTAAATGAACTAGCACCTAGGTTTCTGTATTATATTTTGCTCACTCTTACAATTTTCACCCCTGTGGGTCCGGGGATTAGAATATACCTGAGGTATACCTGCCTGTCATATGAGCAACTAAAGTTTCACACATTTCAACCTTTATGTAATGGTCCCATGTAAGGTTTGACCTCCATTCTTCAAAATTATCCTGAAGAGTGAGCCAACAGGAGAAGGCCTTTATAAGGTGCATGGTGTCCATTGTGCATTGAGATCTTTAGCCCACTTTCTCATCGTCACATAGCAGTCATGACCATTCTCCATCTCTTGCGCAAGGACACCTTCCTTGATGCAATTCCACCATGCAGTTTGCAGTGTCAATTTCTGCATCGATGATGACCATGGACTTCTTTGCACCTGATACCCAGCACAGTAGCCAGTTCATTGTGGTGGGGCCGCCATGTTCCCTGTTGGTTCTAGCCCCCTGACCACACAGGGATTGCTCTGCTGATGCCTGCACCGTTAACTCCCCACATATTCCAAGGAGTATATGCCCATTTCCATGGGGCATCGGGACTCCCGGCAATGGCCATCCTGTCAGCTATGATGAAGTGTAGTCCATGATCTCTTGATGGTGGTGAAACACCTGCAGTCTCTAAGTGATCACGAGCTCAATTCAATGCACAGGAGTATGACCCCAAATCGTTCCACTCACTGGCCACTCAATGAGAGGAACGTCAGGCCAAAGATGGCAGCAGATCTTATTTTCCCCGGTACCTTGTACATTAGAGCTGATGGGGAATCTTTCATTACGATGAAGCCTCAATTTTTTGTTGAGCATTTAGAGGACAAGTTCAGGGATGTGGATGGCTTGTCCAAAATGAGATCTGGGTCAGTCTTGATTAAAACATCATCCTCTGACCGGGCACAGGAGTTTCGCACTTGTGACAAGCTCTGGGATGTTTCTGTAACCCTCACGCCCCATAAGAGCTTAAATATGGTCCAGAGACCTTCTTTTTCAGTCTGACGATGAGCTGCATGCCAATTTAGAGTGGTGAAGTGTACATTTCGTCCAGTGTGTCCACCAGGGTCAGAAGGATAATCAGGTTGCCAGTGGTGCCTTCATCTTGGCCTTTGAGGGTGATACATTACTTGAGGTGGTCAAGGTGATGGTCTACCCTATATCCCTCCCCAGATGTGGTGCTTTAAGTGCTAGAAGTTAGGCCATATGTCTTTCTGCAGTACATCCAGCATCACATGCAGAGATACCGGATGCCCATCACATCCCAGTACCCCTTGCCCCTGCTTCCTATTTGTGTCAACTATTGATAGAACCATTCACCTTGCTCACCTGACTGCAGGATTCTTCAGAAAGAAAGGAAAATTGTGGAGTACAAGGTCCTGGACAGACTGACCTGCACTGAGGTTAAAAGAAAATTTGAACTCCTGCACCCTGTGCATATTACATCACCTTACACTGCTGTAAGGCACCATCAACTATGCCAACCCATGTCACCTCTCAGAGTGGAAGACTACACCTGCTCCCTTGATGGTGGGGGCAATTCCCTCCCTGTTGCACCTGCACGAACTAATTCAGAAGCAAACACCCCCCCCCCCTCCCCTCCCCCCTTCACAGAACCATCGGGGACGTACTTCACCACTTCTAATCCGGAGAAGTGTTCTTCAGCTACACTAGCTAGGAAGGGATCCTTTGCGACACTCCCTTCCCAGGTTTCTTCTAGTGCGAAAGACAACAACCATGAGTGGCTGAAAATACCAAAAGCAGATGGTCGTACGGCTTCACACTCATCCTCAGTCCTGGATACTGAGCCAGTGAAGACCTCCCAGCATGGGAAACCTAAGGAGCAGCAAGAGAAATCCAAAAAGAAAACCCCCAAGACCAAGGAAATTGCGGTGGCACCAACACCTCTGCTACCTATAAGCTCTGTGGCTGAGAATGGGGTGGAGATTTTGGCGTCTGCTGGGGACCTAGATATTGTCAGAACCTCAGACACAATGGTATAGACTGCTCAGGCAATAAATTGGTGGCAACAGGTGCCCCAGTCGTAAACTGCCTCATTGAATGCTCCATGCCTCCCAGGCTCACGATGTCATTCTCCAGTGGAATTGCGGCGGTTTATTCCACCACCTGCCTGAGGTACGGCAACTTTTAAACTTTACACCTACTATCTGGATTGCCCCACAGGAAATCTGGTTCACAGCAATGCGGATCCCTGCCCTGCATGGTTATAAGGGATATTACAGGAACCGTAGTGACTATAATCGAGTGCCTGGTGGAGTTTGCGTTAAAGTCCTAAACTCAGAGCTGTGGATGTCACAATAAGGACAATGCAGGAAATAACTGTCTTAAGTCTATATCTTCCTTGAGATGTTGCAGTACACCTGAATATTTTAGCTGCAATGATTGATTAACTCCCTAAACCTTTCCTACTTCAGGGGGATTTAAATGTCCATAACCCCTTGTGGGGTGGTCCATGCCGACTGGCCAAGGCAGAGATAATGAAACTTTACTGTCGCAATTCAATGTCTGCCTCTTAAGTACTGGGGCCCCCACACATTTCGGTGTGGCTCATGGTACTTACTCGGCCATTGATTTATGAATTTGCAGCCCAGGACTTCTCCCATCTCTCCAATGGAGAGGACATGAAGACCTGT
This sequence comes from Schistocerca serialis cubense, assembly GCF_023864345.2. Taxonomy (NCBI): domain Eukaryota; kingdom Metazoa; phylum Arthropoda; class Insecta; order Orthoptera; family Acrididae; genus Schistocerca; species Schistocerca serialis. The sequence continues at coordinate 28,262,830 of NC_064639.1, read as the reverse complement.
CTGGTAGTGAACACTTCCCCATCATCCAGTCACTGCCACAGTGTCAGGCACATGGACACATGCCCAGATGGGCTTTGAACAAGGCCGACTGAGGAACTTTCACCTCGGCTGTCATCACCAGATCTATGCCACACAGTCACATCGAAGTGATGGTTGAGCAAGTGACCAGCACAATTGTTTCTGCAACAGAAAATACAGTCCCTCGCTCTGTAGGGTGCCTGAGGCAAAAGTCAGTCCCTTGGTGGTCGCTGGAATTTGCTGAAGCAATTAAGGTGTATTGGTGTGTACGTGTTCACTAGCTTATGAAACAACAGAAAGTGTAGTATTGGGAGAGATAAGTCTCGACCATCGGGTGCCACACGACGCATTCCCAAGTCTGGGCAGAGATCTAACGTCTTTTCAGGTACCAGGCCACAACATCTGTTACCATAAATGGCGAATTTTGTACTGACACAAACGCGATTGCCGAGTCCTGTGCCAGAGCACTATCCATCCACGTTCGCACGGAAGCTGGAAGGGAACATCCTCTCATTCACTACACGCTGCATTGAATCTTTAAACACCCCATTTACAGAGTGGGAGCTCCTCAGTGCCCTTGCACATTGGCACGACACAGCTTCTGGGCCTGATCGCATCCAAAACCAGATGTTTAAACATCTCTCATCTGACTACAAACGACATCTTCTCGTCATATTCAATGTCTCTGGTGCGATGGTGTCTTTCCATGGCAATGGTGGGAGAGCACAATCATTCTGGTGCTCAAACCCTTGTAAAGACCCTCTTGATGTGGATAGCTATTGGCCCATAACCCTCACCAACCTTCCTTGTAAGCTGCAAGAAAGTATGGTATGTTGGCGGTTGGGTTGGTCCTTGGAGTCATGTGGATTGCTGGCTCCATGTCAGGGCGGCTTCCGTCAGGGCCGTTCTACCAGTGACAACTTTTGTCCATTGAGTCTGCCTTTTCCAGACGGCAACACCAGATTGCTCTCTCTCTCTCTCTCTCTCTCTCTCTCTCTCTCTCTCTCTCTCTCTCTCTCTCTCTTTTTTCCTTACGTAAAGCATACGATATGACTTGTCGACGTCATGTCCTTGTCACATATTACAAGTGGGGTCCCCGGGGACCACTCTCAATTTTAATCCAAAACTACCTACTGCTCCGTAATTTCCATGTCCAAGTTGATGACTCGCGTAGTTCCATCCATATCCAGGCCACAGGGCTCTGTATTGACTGTCTCCCTATTTTTATTGGTCATTAACGGTCCAACAGTGGATGTCGGGCTCTCCATCGCACCTCCTCTGTATGCAGGCAACTTGTGCATTTCGAATTGGTGCTCCAGTACTGTTTTAGCTGAGCGGCACGTTCAGGGAACCATCCACAAGCTGCGGTCATCGGCTGTAGCCAACGACTTCCAGTTTTCAGCTGCAAAGTCGTGTGTCGTGCATTTCTGTCTGCATCGTACCTTTCATCCAGAACTGACACTTTATGTTAATGATGATGCACTCAGTGTAGTGGAGGCATATCGATTCATAGGTCTGGTTTTCGACACTCGATTTACTTTGCTCCCTCGTCTTCATCAGCTTAAGCAGAAGTGGTGGCAGCACATCAATGCCCTCCATTGCTTGAGCAACACCAATTGGGATGCAGATCGCTGTACACTGCTGCAGCTCTACAATGCCCTTGTCCAATCCTGAATTGACTATTGGAGTGTGGTTTATGGTTTGACAGTGCCTTCAGCAGTGCATTTACTCGACCCTGTGAACCAAGTGGGGTTTGATCAGCGACAGGAGCTTTTAGGACGAGTCCGGTGACCAACCAGCGTATTGGTGGAGGCTGGTGTGCCTCCACTGCAGATCAGATGTGCGCAACTGCTCGCCAGTTAGATACGATCTCCTTTCCCTGTCCATGGCATTCCATCTCCCGTAACGGCAGCCCAAAGCAGGACTAACGATTGCAGTTTTCGTGTGGTCCCTTCTCTCCGAACTGGAGTGCTTCCCTTTACCACCTCTACTTGCAGTCTGTTCACATATGCCTCCATGATGTATACCTTGCCAGCAGCTTCGTAGAGACTTTTGCATTGTGCTAAGGACTCCGTTAACCCCTCCACTGTCAGCTGTCACTTCCTCTCGATTCTTGATGTGTTCCGGGGCTCTGAAATGGTTTACACCGACGGTGCAGTGGCTGGTGGTCACGTACGCTTCGCATATGTTCATGGAGGACATATTGAACAGCATTCCTTGTCAGATGGCTGCAGTGTTGTCATTTCAGAGCTGTCGGCCATACCTCGTGCTCTTGAGTACATCTGCTCATGCCCTGGCGAGTCATTTCTCCTGTGTACTGACTCATTGAGCATAGAGGATATCGACCAGTGCTACCCTTGCCACCCTCTGGCAGTGTCCATTCAGGAGTCCATCTATGCCGTGAAACTGTCCTGCTGTTCCATGGTGTTTGTGTGGACCACACGACATGTCGGAATCCTGGGCACCGAACTTGGTGAAAGGGCTGGCCAAATGGGCGACACAGAAATTGCTTCTGGAGATAAGCATCTCTGAAGCTGTCTTACTCAACAGTGTCTTCTGTCTTTGGGAGACAGAATGGTGTAACAGCATGCACAACAAACTGCATGTCATTGAGGAGACTGTGAATGTGTTGAAGTCTTCCATGCAAGCCTCTCGTAGGGAATCTGTTGTCCTCTGCCAGCTTATCATTGGCCATACATAGTTAATGCATGGTTACCTATTCCCATGTGGGGACCCATCTCAGTGTCACTGTGGCTCCCAAATGACAGTTGTCCACCTCTCGCTGGACTGCCCACTTTTAGCCACTCTGAGGCACACTTTTAACTTTCCCAGCTCCCTGACTTCAGTGTTGGGCGACGATGCATCCACAGCAGCTTTAGTTTTACGTTTTATTCATGATAGTGTGTTTTATACCTCTACGTTGGTTTCAGCAGATGTCCTTTGATGCTCCGTGTCCTCCACCCTAGTGCTTTTATGGTGGAGGTTTTAATGTGTTTCAGAGTGGCTGGCTTTCCATTTTTATTCTTGTGGTTGGCCAACCACTGTAATCTGCTTTCATGTTTTGCTCCCTTCTGTTTCTAGCGTCTCTCTCTTGTTTTCGTGTCCTCTTTTGTTCCTTTTAGTATTCGTTTGCTTCCCTTCCCTTTGTTCTTGTGGCCTTTTCTTTCATTCTGTTTTGTGTTATATGTTGCGTCCGTTTTATTCTCACTCTTGAGGCATTGTTTTATTAGGCCCAAGGGACCGATGTCCTCATAGATTGGTGCCTTCTCTCTTTTTAAACCAACCAAGCATCCTATGATTTTATGTGGAAATATTATCACATTTCATAAAGATTATTACTGTTATGACCTGTTGTGGGGGATAGGTGTGATAGTGAGTGCCAATTTCCAGGCTGACCTTAAAAACACTTTATTCGCAGCACAGTTTTACACTGAAGTTTTGTTTGGATAGCCAGAGAAGCATCATCTGCAAAATGAGATTTTCACTCTGCAGCGGTGTGCAGTGCAGTGATGTGAAACTTGCTGGCAGATTAAAACTGTGTGCCGGACCGAGACTCGAAACCGGGACCTTTGCCTTTCACGGGCAAGTGCTCTACCAACTGAGCTACCAAAGCATGACTCATGCCCCGTCCTCACAGCTCTACTTCTGCCAGTACCTCGTCTCCTACGTTACAAACTTTACAGATGCTCCCATTCTGCTGCAAAGTGAAAATCTCATTCTGGAAACCTCCCCCAGGCTGCGGCTAAGCCATGTCTCCGCAATATCCTTTCTTTCAGGAGTGCTAGTTCTGCAGGGTTCGCAGAAGAGCTTCTGTAAAGTTTTGAATGTTGGAGACAAGGTACTGGCAGAAGTAGAGCTGTGAGGATGGGGCGTGAGTCATGCTTGGGTAGCTCAGTTGGTAAAGCACTTGCCCACGAAAGGCAAAGGTACAGAGTTCGAGTCTCAGTCCAGCACACAGTTTTAATCTACCAGGAAGTTTCATCATCTGCAAACACTTGAGGGTAAAAGAAATGAAGTCTACTGTCATAATATAAATTCTGAGGGAAGCTTCCTGCTGAGCGGCTATGAGGAGAGGTCCATAGGGTGTAGCGGTGGAGGGCGGTGGTGAGAAAAGGGGGGGGGGGGGGGAGGATACTGTGTAGTATATCATGATGCAGTGCAGTGACAGTGTGGTGTAGAATGGAGCATCTGGGCTGGTCTTTTCTTATTGAGATTTGTGGCTATGAGATTTAGCCAGCACATTTTCAGCAGGTGAAAACATGTACATAACCAAATGACATGTGGGCGGAACGTGTTTCCTTGATAGCAGTGACCTCTGTTACGTGATGTTTGTGCTGCTCAGACATGTTGCTGGTGCCCCTTGGTGGAATAGTTAACTATTCGTGTAACAACAAACTGTTTGTATACTGTATCATGTTCATAACATTGATGTCCTTGTGGTATTTATAAGTACACTCTGGTGGAGACCCACCTGTGGGCCAAGGGTGAGCAAACCCTCAGGCTGAAACCATTGTGTTGGAAGCATAACAGTCAGCTTGCAATCCATATGCAACTATCATAAAGGTGGTGATGAAATAAATGATTCAAAATATTAAAAATTTTCCAATTTGGAACAACCCAAAAATATATACAAATGACTCATGAGAATAAAGTTACACAATTCCAAAAATATAGAATCTAATGTGTGGTTTACAACCAAATAGTTATTTCATATTTTAATTATAAAGGATACATACCCTTTAATGTATTCTAAAATGAAACACATTTTAAAACTGTAGCAAAGCCTATGCAAGACTTAAGTGTCATTATAAACTATTGTTTGCGGTCATCAGCCGTAAAAAAAAAAAAAAAAAAAAAAAAAAATTCAGTTTGAGCACTTCTATGTAATGTGTTTTTTCATGTGGCTCAGTGATTTAACTCCACTAGTGGTTATCCTTATATAAGTAAGTAGTATTACACATATTTAGTGAAATATTGTCAGGTACCTGTTTTTCATTGGATGTGGAGGAGTGAGCCAGATTTCAAAGCAGATTTGAGTATGTCTAGTAATCAAAACATGGTTGTAAGATATATTGGATAGAAGATAAAGAGAAGTAAAAAGCAAATGGAATCCTCTGGAAGTCATTAAAAAGTGGCTCTATCCTCTTTAATGTCTCCTTGGAATGCTATACCATTCACAGCCCTGTTGCACAGCATATTAACAGTGATTGTGAAAATATCCTCACTGAAAGAGACTTGGGGTGTGTGCCACAATTTGCCAGGGACATTTTATTTCAAACCTGACAGTGAATTACATGCCACATATGGGCAGATTCTTTTCTGGTTTTTAAATCCACTACTGGGACACAATTTTTGTAGATCTCAACAAGCCTCTGGTGACTTCCGTATTTTGCTGCTGTAGCTTCCATAGTGGTTTGGCTGCTTCCTTTATTAAAATGAGTTTATTGAGTTTAATGAGACATGAATTTTCGACTTCTCTATGGTGGTAGAGTTATATAAAGACTGGGCAGGATTGTCCAAAGATCTAGTCTCTTCATTTAACCATTTAGGCATCTTAACACCAAAAAAATCCTTAAGTGTGGAAGTGTGACATGTGAGTCACTGCTAGAAGTAGTAGTATATTGTTAGAGGTGGATTTTCAGTTAAGATAAGAAGTAAGAGAGGGAGAAAGGAATGAAAGCAGACTAGGGTTGAATATCCTGTGCCATTTGAAATTGAACTCTATCTTGGACTGAGAGAGGATGGGTAAGAAAGTCAGGCTTGTACTTGCCTAGAGTGTTTTAGGGGAAGTTGTAGAACACCTAAGTCTGGATAGCCAGGCAGAGAGAAAACTGCTGTCATCTTGACTGAGTGTCCAGTATGTTGATCACAGCACCATATTACTGAGTTTGCAGGTCATTGTCTGATCGTATATTCATACTGACATTTTAATCTATATTCCTAGATATGAAAACATGTCTGCCTGTAGATAATGGTGTTTGCATGTCATTTCTAAGTGCTGTTTAGTGCTTGTCTTTGCAATGTTGTAATGTTACCTGTATGGCAGTTTGTGTGTTTTTTCTGTTACTCAAAAATTAATGTTCTTTGTAAATGTAGCTATTGGTATAATATAGGCACCTCTTTAACAAGACATGGAATTATTATTGATCAGTTTGTGAGTTTGGTCACAAGTAGCAATAAAGTACTTGATGATGCTCTCCCACGCAACTGTGGGTTAGGTAGGAGAGAGAAGAGGAAAAGTATTAGTGTACATTATGCAAAACTAGTAATCATGTAGCTAGAATTGGATAGGCTGCTGAAGGAAAACATGAGGAGAACTGGGAAAGGGTAAGAAGTGACAAGTAAAAGGAAATAAATACAGAAATCATGTTGGAAGTTCAGGTTAACAAACAGTTTGGCTTGTTGCCTGAAATAAGTAGGTATGTGCCACAATGAACTTTGTTAAAATGGGATGCAGCAGACTCTTTGGAATATCATTAGTGTTAGTCATAAACATTAGCAAATAGAAAGAAAAGAATCTTGCTGGTTGATAACAGCCATGGAAGACATGAAAGGCATACAGTGGAGAAAAAAGTTAGGTGTAGAGTCCCATGTTTGTAATTATTATGAAACGAAGTGTCACTCACAACCAGGTTTGTTGCCTTTGACTGTAGGTTAGACCAATATCTGTGATGTATCTCTTGCTACAATTATTAAATGAGGTTCCTTACAATTCCACTGGATGTAAGAAGGATCAATCAGTGTAGTCATAAATACATCCAGTGAGGTCACTAGGCACAGCAGAGGATGGCATGGATTGATAAATATGTCAACATGATTTCAAGTGGCCAAAAACCAACAACAGATGAAGTACCACCTCAGCCCCCACTCGTATGAACTTGTTGAATTGTGTTACGTAGTCTCTGGAGGACATATTTATGGTGACCTTAGAAAATTTAGCTATTCATGAACACTGATTTGGATTCCCCCCCACCCCCACCCCAGCCCATGGTGTTTGGCTTGCATGTGGACATGCCTGTTTTCCTAATGTGGGGCAGTCTTAGTCCTCTGTTCAACTGCATGTTGCGCTTACTGTGAGTACACTCTTAGCATTTGTGTGCACAGAATGTATGTTCCATATTAGACGATTCTTAGCCTGACAAAGTTAGTGTTCCAATGTTTGAGATATTGGTAAATCTTAAGAGTGCTTCAACTTCCAAGATGTATGTGCTCTAGGAGACCTTGTGTATGTTTTGTTTAAGAAGAGCAGTGATCTATTATTTTGTGACTTATTTGCACTTATTTTCACTTAATTGATGTTAAATAAATTTTTGTTCAAACAGCAAACCTACAATAGGGCTATACTAACCACGGTCCACAGGTAAGGTGGATTGGGAATGATAGACAAGAAGCACTTCTTGGAGGATGTGCAACACACACATAAGCATGCAAGGATAGTTCTCTGTAGAGCCAATGGACACACATGGTTACACCACCACCACCACCACCACCACCACCACCACCACCACCACTACCATTGCTACTTCTCTCCACTACCAAACCGGTGATCCCTTAATGTCTCATAATGTGCTCTATCAAACTATCTCTTCTTTTAATCAAGTTGTAATACAAATTTCTTTTTTCACCCATTCTGTTCAGTACCACCTCATTATGTGCACTATCTACCCATCTAAATCTTCACCATTCTTCAGTAACACCACATTTCAAAAGCTTCTGCTCTCTTCTTGCCTTATTGTCCATGTTTCACTTCCATACATGGCTACACTCAAGACAAATACCTCTAGAAAAGACTTCCTAATGCTTAACTCTATATTCAGTGTTAACAAATACCTCTTCTTCAGAAACACTTTTCTATCCACTGCCAGTCTAAATTTTCTATTCTCTATACTTTAAACACCATTTTTCTACCCAAGTAGCAAAACTCACCTACCTCTGTGTCTCATTTCCTAATCTAATCCCTTATCCTCAGCATTGCATGATAAAATTAAAGTACTTTCTATTAACTTTGTTTCACTTTTGTTGATTTTCATCTTGTACCCTCCTTTCAAGATTCTGTCTCTGACAAAATTATATACCCATTAACCACTGACTGACCTCAAAGTTTTTATTTCTTATCCAGAACTTGAATTCCTACTCCAAATATCTATGAGGTTTCCTTAACTGCTTGGTCAACACAAAGGCTCATTGGGCATAGGCTACAAGTCATCAAAGATGGGTGAGTATAGGATGATGCAAGATGACATGGACATAATTTCTAGTTGGTGTGACAAATGGCAGCTGATTATAAAAATGTGAGTCACTGCAGATGACTAGGAAAAACAAACCTGTAATGTTTGGATACAGCATTAGTAGTTTCCTGCTTGACACAGTCACATCATTTAAATATCTGAGCATAATGTTGGAAAGCAATATAAAATGGAAGAAACAAGTGAGGACTGAGATAAGGAAGTCAAATGTTTGAGCTTATTATGAGAAGCAAAGTTGCCTCTCATCATGTAGCAGACATGCTGAGACACAGATAGGCTCAACAAAATGACTCTCACAATTAAAGCTTTCAGCCATTAAGGTCTTTGTCAACACTAGACACCCATATGTGTGTGCGTGAGTGCACCGCTCGCATGCACTCAGACAGTGGAGTCCTGCAGGTCAGATGGGGGGGTTGGTGAGAAGTGGGGAGGTGGGAAATAGCGGAAAAGGAGAGAAAGGAAATGAGTGGGTGTCATGGTGGATTGACAGTTGTGTAGTTCTGGAATGGGAATATGGAAGGGGTGGATGGATGAGAACAGTGACTAATGAAGTTTGACGCAAGTAGGGTTATGGGAACATAGGATGTATTGTGGTTCAGAAATGCTGGTGTTGGTGGGAGAGATCCCACACCCACACTCACCCTGTTTCTCACTTTTGATAGAGTGGTTCTTCCATCAAAGATCAAAGCAGGTTATGATGTTATTAGTCAGAACATATATTCCGAACCCGATGTGCTGCTACCAGTGTCATCATTACAACCACACTTGAGAGTCCTGTTGGCACCCAGCCAGATGTGTAACCTGTCGTAGGGATGCTCATGAGGGTGATTTTCCGCCTCCTCCCTGCTATGTGAACTGCAATGGTGACCCTGCCTCTGCCTCCTGCGTTTGTACCGTGTATCTTGATGAGTGGGCTATATCGGAGACCCGGGTGAAGGAGAAAGGGCCTTACCCGGTCACTTGTAAGTTGTCGACTGGTCAGAAACTCTGTGTTCTATCTCCTGGCATCTACAGTACTGTTGTTGTGACATTTCACTCCATGAAGGACATGGCCGAGCAGACATGCAACTTCAAAATTTAGCATCGCTACTATAAAATCACCCAGCATAATGGTAGCGTCCTCTTCTCCCTCTCTGGCTGTGCAAAACGCCACCAATCACTCTGCTTGTGTGGCATAGTCATCAACTACACAACCAGCAGGCCAGAAAGGACAGAAGGAATACTCCTGCAAAGACTTTCCAAGAATCTCCAGCCGACCAACTCGAGCCTCCATCTGCTAAATGAAAAAGCTAGAAGAAGTCAAATAAAGGCAAATGAGTTTTCCCCTTCAGTGGTGTCACCACATGATAGCCTTGCACGGCCAACATCCATGTCGCCAGTGCGCAACACCGAGCATCATTTTGCCCTGGACTCCACAGGCAGACAGCAGAAAAAAGCCGATGATTCTGTAGATGTCAAGGAGCAGGATGATCCTGCCTCTGTGCTCTGTAGTCTTCGAAGGCTTGTGCTCAGGTGTGGCACCCGTTCATTTTTTCCTTGTCACGATTCTCCTCCAATGGAATGTTCATGGTTTGCAATCTAACAGAGAGAATTTACGGCTAGCACCAACTTATTATCGGCCTTTAGGAAACAAAATGCACCTTCACGATTGCTTTGAGCTCCCACATTTATTCCAGGTTTGTTTTAATGACCACTTCCCCTCCCATCCTAGTTCAGCATTCCATCTTACAGGAGAGTCCTGCTGCTTGTACAGGATGATATTCATAGTCAACCCATCTCCCTGACTAACAGCCTTCAAACTGTTGCAATTCGCCTTTTCCTTCCTTCCTTCCTTCCTTCCTTGACATTGGCTTTCATTTTTCCACTGACAAAATCATTGGTATGAATTTTTTGTGGCTCAGTTGGTTTCTTCCACCATCATTACATCTTGGGCCTGTTGCTCTTCCATTCGTTGAAACTATGAAATTCCTGGGGCCCATGGTAGATATAAAACACTCTTGGTCCTCCCACATGTCTTACCTGGCAGCCCGCAGTATATGGTCCCTCAATGCCTTATGTATCTTCAATGTCATGTCCCGGGGTGCAGATTGAACCACTTTCCTCCATTTGTACTGATCACTTGTTTGTTTGAAACTGGATTATGGGTGTTTCATTTATGCACCTGCACATCCATCCCTCTTACACCATCTCAATATTATTCACCACTGTGGGATCTATTTGGTACTGGTGCCTTTTACACTAGCCCATTTGAGAGTCTGTATGCAAGAGCTGCTGAACTACAGCTGTCGTAATGTCGTGACTTTCTCCTCAACAGATATGCATGCCGTTTGTCTGCCATGCATGGCCACCTATTGTGTGCCTCATCCTTTGATGTCTCCTTTCATCACCAGTATGTGGCGTGTCCCTCTTCTCTGTTACCTTATGGAGTTTGCTTTTGCCTCTTGCTGTGACAGATTAGCTTCACACTATGAACAACTTTCCCAGTGGGTGCAAACTCTTCACCACCTTGGCTTCATGCAATGGCCTATACTCACCTTCACCTTCATTCACTCAATAAGTACACTGGTCCAGCCAGACTTTATTGCCTTCAGTTTCACAATCTATGCATGGAATTTTGTGATAGTACCTTTGTGTACGCTGGTGGCTCTTGGACTAAGTGTGGTTTTGGGTGTGCTGTCGTCATTGGTGCCACCGTTTCCTTGTATTGGGTTTCAGAACATTGCTCAGTGTTTACAGCAGAGCTGTTTGCCCTGTATCAGGCCATGCAGTACGTATGGAGTCACAGGCTTTCCAACTGCATTATCTGCCCGGACTCTGTCAATGACCTTCAAAGCCTCTGTGCTGCACACCATCCGTTCCTTAGCACAACAGGTCCAGGAAAGCCGTCACCTGCTCCCTTTTTGATGGAGCCACTGTGATGTTTGTGTGGGTTTCTGGTCACGGCAGTCTGATAGGAAACCAGGCCACTGACGCTGCTGCTAAGACTGCAATCGTTGTTCCTCAGCCTACTAGTTCTTACTTACCCTCCAACTATCTCTGTGTATCCATCTGTAAGCAGGTGCTGTCACTTTGAAATCGCCACTGGCCCTCCCTTCATGGGAACAAGCTGTGTGTTATTAATCTTCTCCCATGGGCTTGTAAGACCTCCTTCATTTTAACTTAGTTGTGTATTGAGCACTGTCTTCTCAGCCATCACCATTGTCAAGTGATGCTCCCCCCCCATTTTGTGCACATTGTGTCCAACATTTGGTGGTGTGCCATTTTCCTAATGGAATGCCATTTTTTAACCACTTGCTTTCTCATTGGTGTTTGCTGTTAGAGTTAACAGCCATTGACCACGTTTCATTTTTTATCCATTTTAGCAATATGGTAAAGGCCATTTAATTTATGCTTCTGGACCTCCAGTCCTCTGTCTGTGGTGTATTTTATAGACCTTTCTCCACTCCCTGTTTTTAGCTGTCTTCTCTTCCATTGGCTATGATTGATGTGCAGTCATTTTTAACTCCTCTGTTTGTCTTTGTGTCCTAGAGTTTTGTCATGGGCGCATATGACCCTAGTTGTTTTTGTGCCACAAAACCAAAAGCTCATCAGTTAGTGGTACTGCTGTGTCATCACTGTATCCTTCAAATGTCACTCCTCCAATTCCTGTTGCTATTTCTTTTAGTAGCTGATACGTAGCGTTGGAAAAATATGTTGAGAATATATATTTGTTTTCAAAACAGTCCATTAAGAGACTTATTTTTGTACAGTCAGATGGCCATAATAGGACTGAGCACATATTATTAGGTAGAAAGGGACCATTTATATACCAATTGCTTTTTCCAGTTCTACCCAATGATCCGTCAGTCTGTGGAATGAATGCAAGATTAATTTGCATTTACACATAAGACACAATTAAGATATAATTACATTTGACACCACACTGTTTTGTATTAATTAATTAATCAATCAAGTAACATATACAGAGCCCTGCAAAATTTAAAGTTAGTTACATGATAATTAAGATAACTGCACATGCCAGAGCTTCTACCTGGAAACCTTAGGCTCCAGAGTTTAGAAATAGCTTGTGACACCATACGCCCTTGGGCACTTACACTGTTAGATTGCAACATACTACTTATGACAGTGGAGGCAAATTGCCTGTACATGAAAGTAGATAAGGCCAGAAGTGGAGGCCAATGTGCCAGATGTGAAAGTAGATCAAAATGCCCAGTCACACTCCACTAGTGCCGATTTCTTGCATTCGCGCTCACATCAATGCCCTGCACATTCGGACTGGTGTGGCTGTCGTGATATGAATGGTTTGTTTATTGTGAAGCAGATAAATTTGTGCTGTCTGAGTTGTGCATGCTTTTTCGTCCATATATTATGAACGACAGTTATCATAGCATGATCATAAGCCATCCATTCACAAGTTTCAAAAAGTTTCACAATTCTGCAAAATTGCACGTGAATTTCAAATGGCATAAAGATGCATTCAAAAAGACAAATAATTTCATTAATGTTATGAAAAACTAAACAAACACTGTACAATAACTCATAAACTATAGTCTTGTGTAATTATTAGAAACTAAACACATGCTTCTGGCATATCATTTTACAATATTACAGGACTTGCCTTTAAGAGGAAAATCAAATTGCAATACTGTTTTTGATGTTTTTAATTATTTAATTTTCTTTTCATTTTCGAGTAGGGCAGTACACATTCAGAATAGCCTAAGTCCATTCAGAAATTTTTGCGTTCACTCTGTGTATTGCAATCATATTCTAAAATTACAAAAATTACTCCAGAGAAATAAGATTGATCCAAATGTGAAAAACTGTTCCAATGTATCATGTGGTCATGTACTTAGGAATATTCTATTCAAATTTAAATTTGTTGTCATAGGGGAAATCTTTTCAATACTGTATTTAATAGCCGATATTACATTATTAATCTACTACACACAAACAATGGGTAAGTGATATCATTTTTTGGGAGTAGTACTGTCAAAAATCGGTTAAAAATATTTTCTAATAGAAGCTGTTGGCAGCTAACAAAAATTTCCATTTTCAAGACAAAGATAATCATTTAGACATTAAATAAACTCCATTTGTCTGCAAATTTCACAACAGTAAAAGGCCACCTCCTGTTTCAATGTAGAAGACGGTGCAAGACTGATGATGTGTAAACACATAGGTCCCATGTTATGTAATATACTTTAAAAATTTAATAATTTTACTTGCCATTGCTCTCTGTAACTGCAAAATGAATAATTTCTTCCAAACAGCTATAAAGTATTATACATCATGTAAATAAGTAGAACTCATAATATTCACACAAGCTGCGTCCTATTTCAAAAGCACAAAACTGGTGAAAAGTGCCTGAATCAGCTTATGGCAAATTCTGCAGTAGATTCATTTGAATGATTCTAAAATCAGTCACTGGAATGAAAACCTGACCAGAAAACATTTGTTACTAGGTAAACTACACTTGAGGTATAACAGTCTCTGCAACAGTCAAGTGATCAAACATTGTGAAGCCATTTTGAAAGCAGCACTAAAAATGCAAAATAAACCCAAAGTGACACAGATTCTGAAACATATTGTAGAGTTTTGCTATGGATTACCCTACAATGTGAGATAGAACAATAACACAATTTAGTTTCCATGTAAATCAGTTTGAAAATTGATGTTGAAAGTTGTGGTAGTGGTTGAAAAGTGCGAAATTTATTTATAACATTAACCACGAATTATGCAGGGGCGTTCCACAATTCCTATAATGGGCTCCTAAGAGTTGTGTAGGGGACTTCTAAGATAAAAGTTTGGTAATGAACCCATATATGAAGATGTACCATTTGGATGTAAAATAAATTTAAAGGCTGAACCACTTTCAGATCTTGCGTGACACAGTACATGCAAACACACGCACACAAAACTGAGAAGAGCACATCATTGTCAGTACCTGTCACAATTATGACTTGACATACCATTTTCATTTGACTACAGCAATGGCTGCAAGAAACTGGTATATTTACAAGTATGAGGGCAACTAGTGATACATGGACATGCCTCACTCCTAACTTCTTTCATTCAGAAGGGAACATTGTCTGTGCTTTGGGGTCTTACTTGGCCAATAGGTCAGAGGTAATTGTTTCTACTGTTTGTGTACCATAAATCAGGAGATTTGAAAGTTCTACAGTCCTCAAACCAAGTTTTGTAACTATTAAGTTTTAGTGAAATTTTCTCAAATTGTTTTCTTTTATTGCATGCAGTTTAATATAAAGTAACGCACAGATCTAATTAATTTTTTGTGTTCATTAGGTACTTCCAACGCACTTCAGTGAGATACACAACAGCAGCAGTGAAGGCTAGAGTCGGCCAAGGGCAGAGCTGCAGTCGCGTCAGACTCACCGACGGCAACACTTGCCATCTGCTCGGCGATTTGCGTGATATTAATAATCGTCAGTATTTCAAATGTTTATTATATCATCATGTAGCAGTGTTTTTTAGAAATATTTAAATTTGGATCTTGCTTTATTTCTGATATTTGTTTTCATATAATGACTTCTGATGAAATTCAAAATTTCCAGAGGGGAAATTTGGAAATGTTGAATAAGCAGCAAGATAACTAGGTATTTGCATGTTCTGTAATAAATACATCTTCACAGCAGTGGCGTCCTGCTGACTGATTGTAAACTGCAGTTGTCTAGTGGGCTCATCCAGTTCATAGTGTTGGTGTGTGAAATTATAAGCTGAAACGCTTGCAGGCTAGGAAATGTGTTCAAAAATGGTGAGGAAACTCTTTCCAATATCTTAGCTGAGACAAAAGTGTGGGATAAGAAATTGGGATTAATCGCATGAGGCAGCAATGTAGTGACTGTACAAGAAGTGATCAAAAAGTAATGGGAATTTTTTAATTTCACAGCCATTATGTATTATATTACCAATGTTTTATATTTTATGTACATATGTTCCTGATGTATGTGTCTCACCATATAGCAGAGATAGCAGAGATGCTGAGTTACGATAGGCACAACAAAGATTCACACAATTATAGATTTCAGCCATTAATGCCTTTGTCAGCAGTACACACACACACACACACACACACACACACACACACACACACACACACACACATTTGTGCAGACACAACATGCACACACATCTGCAGTCTCAGAGAACTGAAACCACACTGCAAGAAGCAGCAGCAGCAGCAGCAGCAGGAGCAGCAGCAGTGCATGATGGGACTGATGACTGGGTGGTGGTAAGGAAGAGGCTGGGGTGGGGAGGGGGAGGGATAGTATTGTGGGCATGGCAGACAGTGAAGTGTTGCAGTTTAGACGGAGGGCAGGAGAGAAGGTGGGTAGGGGGTAAGTAACAGAAAGGAGAGAAATAAAAACAAATTAAAAGACAGGGTGTCGTAGTGAAATGATGGCTGTGAAGTGCTGGAATGGGAGCAGGGAGGGGGCTGGATGGATGAGGACAGTGACTAATGAAGGTTGGGTCCGGGAGGGTTTCAGGAACATAGGATGTATTGCAGGGAAAGTTCCCACCTGCGCAATTCAGAAAAGCAGGTGTTGGTGCGAAGGATCCCTACGGCACAGGCTGTGACGCAGTGTTTGAGATGAGGGATATCATGTTTGGCAGTGTGTTTAGCAACAGGGTGGTCCACTTGTTCTTTGGCCACAGTTTGTATGTGGCCATTCATGTGGACAGACAGCTTGTTGGTTGTCATGCCTACATAAAATGCAGCACAGTGGTTGCAGCTTAGCTTGTAAATCACATGACTGGTTTCACAGGTAGCCCTGCCTTGATGGGATAGGTGATGTTAATTACTGGGCTGGAGTAGATGGTGGTAGAAGAATATATTAGACAGGTCTTGTATCTAGGTCTATTACAGGGGTATGAGCCATGAGGTAAGGGACTGGGAGGAGGGGTTGTGTAAGGATGGATGAGTGTGTTGTGTAGGTTTGGTGGACAGTGGAATACCACTGTAGGAAGGGTGGGAAGGATAGTGGGCAGGACATTTCTCATTTCAGAGCATGACAAGAGGTAATCAGAACTCTGGCAGAGAATGTAATTCAGTTGCTCCAGTCCCAGATTATACTGAGTTAAGAGGGGAATGCTTCTCAGTGGCTGGACTGTGTGGCTTCAGGAGGGGGTGGAAGACTGGAAAGATAAGGCACGGGAAAATTGTTTTCGTACAAGATTGGGAGGACAATTACAGTCAGTGAAGGCTTCAGTGAGACCCTCGGTATTTTTGAGAGGAACTGTTTGTCACTGCAGATGTGACGACCATGGGTGGCTAGGCTGTATGGAAGCGTCTTCTTGATTTGGAATGGGTAGCAGCTGTCGAAATGGAGGTATTTCTGATGGTTTGTAGGTTTGATATGGATGGAGGTACTGATGTTGCCATCTCTGAGGTGGAGGTCAACATCTAGGAAGGTGGCTTGTTGTGTTGAGTATGACCAGATGAAGCAAATGGGGGAGAATTTGTTGAGGTTCTGGAGAACTGTGAATAGGGTGTCCTCACCTTCAATCCAGATAGCTAAAATGTCATCAGTGAAACTGAACCAGGTGAGGGGCTCAGGATTCTGTCGCTTTTAGGAAAGATTCCTCTTGATGACACATGAATAGGTTAGCATAGCATGGTGCCATGTGGGTGACCATAGCCATACCCCGGATTTGTTTGTAATTAATGCCTTCAAAGGAGAACTAATTGTGGGTGAGGATATAGTTGGTCATGAAGACTAGGAAGGAAGTTGTTGGTTTGGAATCCATAAGGTGTTTGGAAAGTTAGTGTTCAATAGCAGTAAGGCCATGGGCATTTGGAATGTTAGTTTACAGGGAGGTGGAATGAATAGTGATGAGTAGAGCATCATTTGGTAAAGGGACAGGAACTGTGGAGAGTCACAGAGAGAGAGAGAGAGAGAGAGAGAGAGAGAGAGAGAGAGAGAGAGAGAGAGAGAGAGAGCTATAGCTATCTCATTCAAATACAATCCCGTAAAACAAGATCAGATAAATGAATCATCAAATATGAAGAAAATTTATTTAAATCAGCTTACTGTGATGCATCTCAATGGTACAGGCCCAAATAGTCAGTCCAGTATAAGGAAAGCTTTTGTAGTTTGGAACACTTTGGACTGATGTATATTGCAAAGTACTCAAAATGATAGCTAGGAACACTGCGACACTTCTGTGAAGCTGTTCACAAATTCAGCTCACTAATGTCATGAAGCAGGCACATGAGGCAGCAACATCCTACACACCGCATTTGTCAATATTCATCTTACACTGCTGAGATAAGACGTATGTCTAAGGTAAGTGCACACAGATAAGGGTCCCTTATTGGCTCCATTAGAGCATTATAAAGTTCACTCATTCCTCACAGTTGTGCGCATTGTACATGTCGCTGTACTTCAAAGCACAAGCGACATACACAAACCACTGGTGGTCAACACAGCTCCAAGCATATGCATCACTTAATTGTTTGGGGTAGGCACATGTAGAAGTGGCCCCAAACACATTCCAACACTTTCTTCATATCACACAAATACAATGTGCTTGATGTACCTTCAAATGTGTGCCTCCATTTGCATAATTCTTCCTGTGAATACCTAGAAATTTCTACACTGCAGTCTCAAAGGGCAGTGACATTTCCTTGATGCGGCCTTGAAAAGACAGTTCACTTTATTTCATTTACCATCACCAATTGGAATAAATAAAAACTCCATTTCTCCTGCACAGAGAGATGGGGGAAGGATGAAATTGGACAGAGAGGGGAGGTAGGATAAAATGCATGCAATATGTGTAAAAGGCATATGTAGGTGAAGCTGTAGGGAAGAGCAAAATTTGTACATAATCCAGCATATTCCCTGTGGCTCTGATCATATAAGTGTTTGACACACATGTTGTGCACATCACTCCCTCCCCTCTGTCTGTGTCTACTTCTTCCCCCACCCTCCACCTTTACCACCTTACGGTCAGACTTCTGTCCATCTCCTCCTTCCTTCTCTGTCCATCTCCTCCTTCCTTCTCTGTCCATCTCCTCCTTCCTTCTCTGTCCATCTCCTCCTTCCTTCTCTGTCCACCTCCTCCACACTTGTGTCTGTCTGTCTGATTCCTCCTCCCCAGCTCTGACCACTTCCCTCTCCCTGACTCTGTCAGCATCTGGTTCCTGCCCCTCTGTCTATCCTACCTGCCCCCAACAGGTCTGTCCCCTCATCAAATACTCCCTCTCCCTCTCCATCTCCTACCCCTCCATCTCTTCCTCTGTCTACACCAGACTCTCCACCCTGTATATCGCCTCTGCCCACACTTATTCACCACATCCACCCACCTCACTATTCATCACTTCCTGCCACTGCCCCCCCCCCTCCCTCTCTGTCTGTCTCTCCCAATCTCTCTCTCACCATCCCAATCTCTCTCTCACCATCCCAATCTCTCTCTCACCATCCCAATCTCTCTCTCACCATCCCAATCTCTCTCTCACCATCCCAATCTCTCTCTCACCATCCCAATCTCTCTCTCACCATCCCAATCTCTCTCTCACCATCCCAATCTCTCTCTCACCATCCCAATCTCTCCCTCACCATCCCAATCTCTCTCTCACCATCCCAATCTCTCTCTCACCATCCCAATCTCTCTCTCACCATCCCAATCTCTCTCTCACCATCCCAATCTCTCTCTCACCATCCCAATCTCTCTCTCACCATCCCAATCTCTCTCTCACTATCCCAATCTCTCTCTCACCATCCCAATCTCTCTCTCTCACCATCCCAATCTCTCTCTCTCACCATCCCAATCTCTCTCTCTCACCATCCCAATCTCTCTCTCACTATCCCAATCTCTCTCTCACTATCCCAATCTCTCTCTCACTATCCCAATCTCTCTCTCACTATCCCAATCTCTCTCTCACTATCCCAATCTCTCTCTCACTATCCCAATCTCTCTCTCACTATCCCAATCTCTCTCTCACTATCCCAATCTCTCTCTCACTATCCCAATCTCTCTCTCACTATCCCAATCTCTCTCTCACTATCCCAATCTCTCTCTCACTATCCCAATCTCTCTCTCACTATCCCAATCTCTCTCTCACTATCCCAATCTCTCTCTCACTATCCCAATCTCTCTCTCACTATCCCAATCTCTCTCTCACTATCCCAATCTCTCTCTCACTATCCCAATCTCTCTCTCACTATCCCAATCTCTCTCTCACTATCCCAATCTCTCCCTCACTATCCCAATCTCTCCCTCACTATCCCAATATCTCTCTCTCTCTCTCTCTCTCTCTCTCTCTCTCTCTCTCTCTCTCTCTCTCTCTCTCTCTCTCTCTCTCTCTCTCTCTCATCAGAGAATTGGAAAAAAGCAGAAAAATTATACTAAATCACTGCTGAAACAGCATTCTTTTCACAAAGTGACCACATTAATTTCAACTAGTGAACCACTGCTGTGTGTGCCCCCCTCTCTCAAGTGCAGTGAAGGCATAGAGAGCAACATTAAAGATGAGCCTAGTACTAAGTTTTGATTCAAAAAACTCTCCTGGACCCACACACATAAATTGATTAGCACTGTAACTTGAAATCGTTCAGAACATTTACTCAAAGTAACAAGAAAAATCAAATGAATTTAGCAGGATAATTCTGTGCTATTCCAGGAAGTATGTGGGAATAGTGTTGCCAAACACTGTATAATGTTGCTAATTCTCAGTTGTACTAGTGACAAGAATAATGTTACCACAGCCAGTCTATTTCTTGAGCAAGCCCAAACTCTCACACATTTGAGGAGTGAAGTGATGGTGTGAACAGCCACTGAAATACCAAACTAATAGTCCAACAAGTTCTGTTTCCATTTTTATATTAAAGGCTAGGTTCTGAAGTGTAACTAAGAATAATCCTCATACTGCAAACTGAAAAGTTGACTCACCAGTGATATGCTGTTTATAGAAAACAGCAGTAGTTACACTGTGAACCTTACACATAGATCAACTATTTGCTTTTTGATTGTATACCGTAAATCAGTTTCTCATGAGGGTTCACACAACAAGATTTTTCACAGAGAAATTTTGTGAGCAATGGAGAACACAGTTTCAAATCCAGAAGATTAACTCTGCAAGACAGCTGTGCACAATGGCCATAAAAGTTGCTTCACAAAGCTGTTGAGAAATGAAACCCATAAATCAGTTCTGTCAAGTTTGATGCCAGCACATGATGTGAAGAAAGAATAAGAAACCATTGCCAACAGAACGTGTAAAATGTATCACAAAACACTGACACCAACTACTAGAATATGCAAGTTGTAAGAAAGGATTATTTGGGTAGTAGTTGTGAACTTCAGATTATTCCCTCAAAAACTATGTCTCTTCATGGTGTTAGTCATTTTTAGCCTTGTTTCCAAAGTGGGCTACCTGTGTAACCTGGGCAACCTTTGTAACAATAAGTGCAATTTATCAAGTGTATTAACCCTTTTGTGACCAAATTTCTTCAGGAAGTTGTAGACTTTTTATCTTGAAAGTGAGAGTTTAGCCTACGAGTATAAAAAAATTAGTGGGAACTATTGTTCCCACCGAACTCTGGAGTAACTTCACTTGCCAATTTAAAGAAAATGTATTTCCTTTATTTTTTAGTACAAAAACATGTTAAACATTACATTTATATTTGTATTAGTTCATACTGTCCTTTGCGTTCACTAAGGTGATGTACTATGGAACTTCGAGAAGCATGGTGCTACACACAAATGTACACGATAGTCGCTACACATTATTTTTGTTCTCTTTTCTTTGTTCTTAGTGCTACATTGGTGGCATCTTTTGTTTGTTGTACCTTTTGTATGGAAATGAGTTCCAACTTTCTCCAGACAAACTTCATCTGGTACTCCAGACACACCTCTTTTTGGTGTTTGAAAATGAACAGGCCTTCCTCTTCTCTTACGACGTGAGAAGTCAGAGATAAGCTGCCTTGACAAGTGCAATCTAAATGTTAGCTGGTCTGCTTCTGTCTTCTGTAGCTTCCACATAACATAGGAATTGACAACTGCCAAATCCACAAGAAAGAAAAACCATTTGTGCCACCACTTCCATGAATGACGGCCTACAGCATACCGTTCACGCAGCTGATCAAATCTATCCACTCCTCCCATTATTTTATTATACTCTGCCACAGCCAATGGGCAGAATACTTCACTTCTGCTTCCACTAACTTACCTTGTAATATTTATGTAATTTTCAGTCAAATCCAGCAAATATACATGAATCCTATCTCCCTTTAAAATATTAAAGTAGATAAATACAACCCAAGTCACTTCACATGCAAAAGGAAAGCACACCATCCAAAAAACACTGCAGCAGTCGAAACAGTGGCTTGTTTTCATGTGAAACTGCGCTTCTGCATTGATTGCCTCACAAGGCAGAAATACAACAGCTTTCACCTAACCGTTGACAATCTACACATAGTTAGCACACTCTAACAGAGATGGTAGCACAAGTTAGAAGTGGGAACATGGATTACCACTGAACTTACAGCAAAATCAAATAAGTGGGAACTATAGTTCCCACTGGTCACTAAAGGGTTAAAGCTAGTATAAACAAACCTTAGTTATTCCTCATTGACACATGTGTAAATGTCTTAATAAAAGCAAAATTTAAATACTTTCAAAGAAGAGAATTTACAATGGAAAGGAATATATTGCACTCTCTAATGGCATTTGGGTTACACGAGTAGCAACATAATCCCATGTGAGCAGGTGTAAAGATTACAAATGAAATACTTCATTTTATGTAACATGTTATTAGTTCTATTACTCATAATATAGCAGCTCTAGTCATTAAAGTGTTCAAAATACAGTAATTGCTTACTAACTGTGACACTGTTACATAATATCATACAGCTACTAAAGCTTGCTGCTTTTTACAATGGAAGGAAAAACTTGGAATTATTATTTATTCACAGAGCCCACACAGTGTTTTTATAATGCAATGCTCACTCCATATTGGGGTTTTACATCTCTTGAAACTTTTTCTTGTTTTCCTCATATTTTTCAGCTGTCCAGAAGCATATCATTTTGGTTGAGTCCCCACTCACTCAGGAACCAGAGTTAAAAGTCAACCTACTGTGCACTCAATATCTGATTTCATGGAAAATTTTGTCAAGTGATTAGAATTTGATGATCCAGAGATAAGGGAAGGCAGTATCAAATGTTTTCTCAGGTCCAGTAGAAAGAGTATGGGTCTATGAGTCATGTTTTTTGTTTGAGGATTGTTTCCTGTGTAAATAATGTATGCTTATAAGCAAACGACATGGAGATGCTATGGGCCATCTCTGTGTTCTTCTTTCCACACTGTAATGAGAACACAATTTATCCATATTGTCAATGCCCTTTTTGTGCTTTTATAATAATGTGTAACATCTGGCTTTGAAAGCGAGACAGAAATGGATACAGCCCAATGAGTTATTGATAACTTTAGAACTTTTCTTCTTGTTTGGATGTTTTGATACAGAGAAGTGTTCCTTCTCTGAATCTAAATGTAGATCAGAGGTCTTGGCATGAAGAGGTAGGTTGCAGCAGTTCTGGTGGTATATAGGGCTATAGGGCTAGTTTCATTTTACAGTACCGATTATGGACATCTCCCATGTTTTTGACAACCTCAGTAATAACAGAGTTATGAAGAAATTGTCAGTGACTATATTTCTGCTTGTACATTTGAAATGGTATCATAAATCTTATATTACCCTGTACCCTTTATTAGTTTCTCTCACAGAAGCAGCTTTACCTGTATAAAGTTGGCCAGTTATTGGGTAAGAATTTTGCAAATCACAAACCCACAGAGCCTTCAAGCCGCATTTTGCTTGCTTTGAGGGTGTGTGTTCAGTAAATCTTGTCTTTCCTTTCTAAGGAAAAAGCTACATCATCAACAGTGAGGCAATTGAAAGAAATATAGTACCCTCAAAGGTTTGAATTTAGCGTATAGGATATTTCAAATCTTCTTCTTCTTCTTCTTCTTCTTCTTCTTCTTCTTCTTCTTCTTCTTCTTCTTCAGTAGCGCTACAGCCCTTGGTGAGCCTTGGCTTCTTCAACAACCTTCCTCCACACTTCTCGGTTATTTGCTGCTCTTTTCCACCCCCGGACTCCCATATTGGTGATATCCATAATTACCTCGTCAGTCTATCTTCTTCTAGGTCTCCCTTTTTGCCTAACTGAATGGATCATGCCTTTCATAATTTTCTTTGGAATTCTATCCTCTGCCATTCTCTCAAAGTGTCCTAGCCATCGTATTCTCTGTGATTTCACAAATTTTACTATGTCCCTGCCTTGTATTAACTCCTCATATTCGGCATTGTAGTGTATTATCTAGCCTTCTTCCTCTCTTATTGGCCCATAGATTTTGCATAGTACTTTCTGCTCAATGCTTCTTAGTGCATTTTTATCGTGTTCTGTCAACGTCTATACCTCTGAGCCGTATGTAATAACTGGGCGGACTAGGGAATTACATATTAGCAGTGTAGTTTTTCTTGTAACAAGGCTATTTTTGAAAAGCTGCATATTTGCAAAGTAAGCTCTGTTTCCTGCTTGTATTCTTTCCCTTATAGGCTTTCCAATAATGTTATCATTTGTTATTAGGGCTCCCAAGTAGTTAAGAGGACACTCCATTGAAGCATTTCCCATTGATGTTTAGATTTTTGGGGGTTCTTCTGGCCTCGGATTGTGACATTAACATATATTTTGTTTTGTTTTCATTTACTATGAGGCCAATTTTTAAGGCTTCTGTTTCAATGCCCAGTATGTTTCTAGGAGTGCAGCAGCTTTATCACTTTCCAAATGTGTAGCCCTAGTATTCACACTGATAGATCTTACAAATTTGCTTACCTGTCAAAACCTTTTGGAGGATAAGCTTGCACAACACCATGAGAGAGGATTTGCTTCTCACATTTCCTTTGTGTGCTCACTGTTGGAGAACTTTACTCCAGCCGTAATCAGTATACCAAGATATGCGTAAAATTCTTTAGTTGTAAATGGCTTCCACATATTCACTGCTCCTTCAGAGTTGATTATGATTTAGCAATATAAACTTTGCCTTACTGTTGTTTTCACATACCATTATATGAAACATTTTTGTCTGTAAATATAACCTCGAAGGTATTTTTATAAAAAGAATTTTTGTTGCACGTGTCAGGCCAGCCATTTCCCACAAAATACTATGCTTCAGCAATTTTCTTGTCGCAGAAGTTTCCTTATGTCATCCATGTCTATCTTTACCACATAATATGTATGCGGAAGACTCAGTAGCTTCACAGTTTTGATCAGTTCTCTCACTGTGTTTGCTACTATATACTTCGTGTCTCATTTGACTTTATCATCACTAGAAGTATAAATAGCAACTTCAGCATCTGAAGCAGCAGTATCTTCCTTACTTAAAATCAATTTGTCTGTAGAACCTCCTCCACTGACAATTGCAGTTTCATTCTCTTCTGGATCAACAGTAGAAAATTACTTTCTAATATAATAATTTTTGCTCTGTAGCTTAATCTGCTCTATTCAGATTCAAAGAACCCTTCTATATCATCCATGAGAATCCAGAGATAAGGTTCACTAGAGCAACATTTAAACAATAATAGTTCATAATGTTGTGCAACATTTCTATAATGCTTTTGTATATTAATGGGGCTGGTTGTTTCCTACTGTGCCAGTACAATAAATTCCTTGTGTTATCCTGGTAATCTGGTTATAGAAAAAGTATAATTTTTTGGTGTGGACACAATGGATAATGCAATATACCTTCTCCAATTACAGATGATGACAGATATCTTGGTTGTAGAAGCCTGCCTTTTGGTTGTTCAGAAAATGTTCCACCTTAAAAATTAAATTTCATTTGGAAAATGGCTGCCACCTAATGGATTTTTTGTCAGAGGAAACTATCACTGGATGGAGAATGAGTGTGGCAAGATTTCACAGGCCAAAGAAGCGGCATGTCCGTCCTGTACAGAATGAGCTGGGACATTGTTGTGGAGCAAAAATATGCCCTCACACAGCCTCTTGTGACACTTCACCTTGATGGCCTCCTCTATCTATCTCACCTGGAGATTTTCCCAGTATGTTGCTGTGGAGTTTTTTCCCCTTAACATTGTAGTCTGTTAGCACCGCAGGTGGCTGCAAAGAACACACAGCACCAACTCATGTAATGATGTTTGGATCTTTGCCTGCTTTAGTGGTGTTGTGTATGTAGATGTATGTAAATATGTCCAGGCTCATTCACTCTGATTAAATGGCTAATGAAGCTACCTGAGTTAGCCAAACACAGTTTCAATATTTACACTGCTGCTTCAGTTTCAGTGGGTTTCTAAAGTGGGTGTGAGTAGTTGTAACATCCTGTAGATGTCAGTTATTGTCACATTCATAACATCGTGCAACATTTTGAAAACCAACCTCTTAGTGATTTCCACTTTTTCCACTATCACCTCAATTGTTGAGCACCAGGTGACTCACTTAGTGGTCCTTCAGACAGATGGGCTACCACATCATTCTTCATCTTTGGACTTGTCTTAGAATGTTGAGAAATAAAACCGCTTCAACTGTAAAATTATTAGGCACTACCAATTTCAGAGCACTTACAGCTGCATTTCAGGTACAAATCTGTATATAAGTGGACAATCAATCATATAGAAACAAATATTCTGAAAGCTATGATGAAGCTGTAATGAAACATGTAGTCACTGGAATCAAAACATGTAATCACTGGAATCAAGTCATGACTCAGCTTGCATTGTTAGTCCAATGAAATAATTATCCACAAAAGTGTGTATGCTGTAAAAGTACTCAAACCCATGAAGAAGGATTAAAAAACAATGAGGATGAATTTACGTAATGTCATAATGGACAAGGGGAAATGTAAGAGGTACTCACTGAATGTCAGTGTGTAGAGGTAAACGCTATCTGGGTGGCAGTCTATGGGCTAAAAACGTTTGACAGTCATGAGAGAGGGAGAATATTCTAATGTGTAGCGCTGGAATGACTGTGTAGCGCTGGAATGACAATAAATAAACTAAATCCTACCTCAAAACGGGAAGATATGCTGCAAATATGTAGCATATTACCATGTTTTTGAGTACAGTTTAGCTTTCACATTTGCAGCAAATATCCCTGTCCCTGGGCATGATTTAGTTTACTTAATGTTGTTGCTGCATAAAAGTTAGTATTCTCTCTTTCCTTCATTCTAATTTTCATGGTGTGTGAAAGTCATCTGGGTTGCTGGCTAAACTTTCTGGTCATGGAATACACCTGCTTATTATAGTATCATGTTGTATTCTAGGTTTTAATGGAACCCCATACATGGCATATATTTATTGACATACTGATACTATAGCAGTCAAAGTTTTTAGCCAATAGGTTGTTATCTAGGTGGCATATTATAGTGTGTTTACATTCATGTGTTAACATCGGCGAGTGCCTCTTAAATGTCCTACTTATCCACTATGGTGTTAGGTAAGTTCCTCCTCAAAGTTTTTATCTTTCTTCACAGCTGTTATGTAAGTGTTTTCTACCATATTTTATTACTTCTAGGACATACGAATTTTTCGGGATAATCTATTTAATTGGACTGACAATGAATGCTGGGCCTTTCTGTAATAATTATTTAAATCGTGAATTGACTCCACCCTGAGTACGTTCTTCATTAAAGTTTGATCTTAGCTTTGGGATTAATCATTTTCTACAGGATTGTTTTTCTGCTTATATTCAGATTTGCTCCTGAAGATGCAGCTGTAATTGTTGCAAGATTCTTAGTTCCAAAGAATAAAGGGATTTAACATCTGATGTGGTTTCATTTCTCAACATGGTTTATCATGGTTGTGGTTGCCCAGATTCATTTTTTGTTTGATGACACAGAAAGTATCAGAGGCATTTAACTATTGAGTGTTATGATGATGCATTGTTACTGTACTCTTCCACTTCATTTTAGATTGTAGGAACATTGTCCTCCCTTAAGTGCAGAAAACTCCACACAGTTCCCCAGTTTATCAGGAATGCAGATGTTTGCCTACAATCAATCAAATAACTATTACATAATTTTATTCTTTCGAGGTGGTGATGAAAATTTCATGAGGCCTCTTCTGTGCTGGTGTAAGATGGCTGCAGACATGGCTCCCCAGCAATTCTTGACTGATGTATCAACTGTGAATGACACATTGGGGTTAGATTTCTATAGTTAGCTTATCCACTGTGTGCTTTTCTGACAGTATAATGCAGTATTGTTACATTTGCTTATGTCTTACATGGATCAGTTTTGTGAGAGCTTGCCATGATGTATGTGTCAGTAAATTTGAAGTGAGATACATTTTCATTTTGGAATCGTGGCTACACACTGGAATTTTTTTTTTAAAATTCTTAACAAAATGTCATAAATGTATCCCTACTGACCACCCACAGGTACTATTACCTCAGAATATCATCTATGGAATAGAAATATCCAAGTAGAAATTATTTCAATTTGTTTTAAAACATTCAGTTTTTACCAATATCTTTATTTCATAAGAGGTGATAAAACACTTTTATGGATGCATACTGTTTTCTTTCTGTGGAGGGCAAAGGTTAATTTGTAGTTAGTGGAGGACATTCTTGTTCCTAGTAAACTATTCATGAAAAGTGCTTCTCTTCTAAAAATTGACCCTAACTCAACACATCAGACTTCATAAGAATAAATGGATTGACAAGGTTTTGTAGTCAGCCAAACTTTCTAAACAATATCTACACGAAATTCAAGGATTGCTGCGAGTTGTAAATGAGTATCTCAAATTGCATTGTTGGCTGAGATATCCCACGGAGTGGATTCAGTTGCCTGTCTGAAAGGGTGTTTTTCCTCCTTCATACTGGTATCAATATTTGTTGGTATGTGGGATCTGTGTCAGTATTGGATTTATAGTGTGTAGGTGAGTGTAATGGAAGCATGTATAGTATAGTGTCATGTTTGTGTTGCTTGGTGGTGGAGGAGGCAGTGGCGGTGGTGGCACTGTTACGAATTTAATGCAGGAATTTAGCACAAATACGGGTGTGCAGAACATTCATGCCACCAACTCTTCTGTCCTTGCTGGCCAGACACTAACACACAAATATTTTTCCACCATCAGGATTCAAACAAGCATACAGAGTTGAGCTCCAGCCCACAGTTGTGCATTAGCCATCTCACCTGTAGAGGAAGTTACACCAGACACTATTCTTACTGCACATTTCTGTGGAATACCTTGTGTACTGTGTGGAAATGCCCCAGAAAATTATTTCATTCAACATCAATTCATGGAAGTATGTGAATTAAGCTAATTTTATAATGCTTTTGTCACCAAAACCTGAAATGATCCAGAGAGCTAAGTTGCTGAAGCCAGGGGTTTGAGAACATCAACAACATGTTATTTTCACTTAAAGTTAAGTGTACTCAGGAATTTTGAACAGCCAGTTTTGCAGATTCTGTTGCCTGACATGCTGTATTCTTAATTGAAATGATGTATCTTACCTTGTACAGAATTGAATGAACTGTAACTTTCATAAGTTATGTGATACACAATTTACCAAGAATCAGTTAACGAGACCTTATACATTTCATTTATTGCACCTGCTGTTGCAGCTTGGATTATGCTGCTTGCATCATATTAAAAGAGTACTCTTTCTGCTTTACCAGTGTTAAGTGGAAGATCAGTTATATGGAACAAGGACAGGAGTGGTTCTGTAGTTCAATCCTATCAAACACCAATAATAATTTGTCCCACTCAACTTAAGAGTCAATCATGATGAAACTTATTCTATCTAACTCAATTCTGTGCTTTCTTTCAGTTAAGTGACAATTGAACCACTAATTTATTGTGCCGTAAAAGCTTCTCAATGCCTCATGATGATGATGATGATGATGATGATGATGATGATGATGATGATGATCTCGTTGCAGTAGTCTTCAATCCAAAGATTGGTTTGATGCAGCTCTCCATGCTACTCTATCCTGCATGAGCCTCTTCATCTCTGAATAAATACTGCATTCTACATCCTTCTGAATCTGCTTACTGTATTCGTTAGTTGGCATTCCCCTATTCCTCTAAGATTTTTAAGCCCCCCCCCCCCCCTCCCCCCCCCCGGGCCCTTTTGTCACACACACATATGCACCACACTTATGCTCTGCCTCTGCCTCTGCCCGCATTACTAAATTGGTGATCCCTTGATGTTTCTAAATGTCTCCTATCAACCGATCTCTTTGTTTTTGTCGAGTTGTGCCACAAATGTCACTGTTCATTGTCCATGTTCCACTTCCAAAAATGGCTACACTCAAGACAATTACTTTCACAAAAGATTTCCTAACTCTTAAATATATTCTATGTCAACAAATTTCTTTTCTTCAAAAATGCTTTTCTTGCCACTGCATGTCTACATTTTCTGTCCTCTCTACTTTGGCCTACATCAGTTATTTTGCTGCCCAAATAGGAAAACTCACCTACTACTTTGAATGAGTCTTACCCTAATCTAATTCTCTTAGCATCAACTGGTTTAATTGAACTAAATTTGATTGTCCTTGGTTTTGTTGATGTTCAACTCCATCTTCCTTTCAAGATACTGTCCATTCCATTCATCTGCTCTTCCAAGTGCTTTGCTCTCTCTCTGACTAAATTACAATGTCATTGACAAACCATAAAGATTTTATTTATTATCCATGAACTTCAATTCCTACCCCAAGTTTTTCTTTCATTTCCTTTACTGCTTGTTCAATGTACAGATTGAACACTGAGGAACAGGCTACAACCCTGTCTCACTCCCTTCTCAACCACTGCTTCTGTGTTGTACATCTTTGCTATAGCCCTTAGCTGCCTGTATTTTCCCCACAATACCTTCAGAATTTGAGAGAGACTATTCCTGCCAGTATTGTAAAAAGCTTTCTCTAAGTCCAGGAATGCTATAAACATAGGTTTGCCTTTCATTTACCTATGTTCTAAGATATGTTGTAGAGGGAGACAAAGAGATACACTAAGCAGATTCAGAAGGATGTAGGTTGCAGTAGGTACTTAGAGATGAAGCAGCTTGCAAAGGTAGTGTAGCATGGAGAGTTGCATCAAACCAGCCTCTGGACTGAAGACAGTGACAACAACAACAACAACAACAACAACAACAACAACAACAAGAGATCTCTTAGGGTCAGTTTTGCCTCACATGTTCCTACATTTCTCCAGAATCCAGACCGGTCATCCATAAGGTTGGCTTCTACCAGTTTTCCCATACTTGTGCTTTATACAGATAAAGATCAAAATAAAAACACTGTGAATTAATTTATCTCATTCAGACAAATATCACAAATCAAGTGAAACTGGCATCATATATGGCATGTTCAGTGGGGAGTCTCTCCTAAAATAAAAACTGCAACTGAAATAGAAGTAATTTTAAATAATCTTCAAATTGCTGTGAGATTTGTGGCAGTGGATACTTAGCATTGTAACATATTAAATTTTCTTCTCATTCAGATCATGTCTAACATGCAGGAAGAATTTCTACTTAAATGGCTCTGTGCTCTAATTAAACTAATCTTGTCCCTACAATCTCTGCTGGTGTGATACATAAAGAGCTGAAGAATATCCCCATATTCTTCACTTACTTCTAGACCTGGAAACTTCATAAGAAGGGTGAATGATATCTATCACAAAGCATACCAATTTAGGTTTTCCAACATTTGTGTGCTTTTGTTCTTCGTATACATTCTTTATTCTATGTAAGTACTGGTATGATTAAGCTTAGTATGCACTCCATTTGATGACCCAATAAACTGGTACTCAGGTATTTGTGTGAGTTAACTGGTTCTAGTTTTCTGCAATGACTGTTGTAGTCATAGTATACCACGTTTTGTTTTGTGCAATGCACAGTTTACAATCCTGAACACCCACTACAAATTACCAGTCATTGCTTCACTTTAAAACATTATCAAGATATGTCTGGATATTTGTGCAGCTTTCTTCCTCCTTTCCTACGTAGAAATCAACAATACAGAAACAAACTTTGTTTGATATCCCATACACTCATACCTCTGTTAACAAACATTATTGGGGTAGAGTGTCAAATGCCTTTCAGAATTCTAGATATACTGCATCCACAGAATTGCCATTGTTCCTGGCTTTCAGGACATCATGTGAAGAAAGAGAAATAGATTTTAGCACAGTCTTTATATGGATGCTGTTTGATGTGGAGGAGGACATTCTCCTTGAGATACATCATCAAGTTTGATTTCAGAATTCTAGAACAGATGGCTATTGGTATACTGGATGTAAGTTTTCTATGTCACTTCTGCTACCCTTCTCAAGGCAGATTTGATCTGAACTTTCTTTCAATAGCTGGTCACAAATTTTTATTTTAGGTACTTAAAAGGATTCCACTGGGTCCTGAAGTAATGTTTTGCTTTGATTTATTACACCAGTTTCCATTTCTGTGTCATATGTAAGTCACTGGGTATTAACATTGGTGTCACTGATAGGGTTCGTGCATGAGAAGTATTTATGTTGGTTTTGTGGGAGAATTTTCTGTAAGGTTCAGTTTGGTAGTTTGTGCAGGCAGCATCACTCTCTTTCTAGCCCTAAGCTTTGTTTTACATGTTTTTTGCTGCAAACTGTATGTTTAGAAGTTTCTCTACAGTGACTGCATACCATCAAGTAGCTCTCCATTGGGAATGGTTCTATGGCGTGCATACATATCCAGTGTATGGTTGACTTTAGAAGAAAAGCTCAGCCATGGTCTTTCTATGTGTTCCAGCCCAGAGGTAATTCTTTTGAGATCCTCTTGGAGACATGACACAACAGCCTCTTTATCTAGTTTTTTGGATTTGTAGAGCTTCCTGCTAGTTCTTGCTGACCTTAGTACTTTTGGATTTGAGACTCTGTGAATTTGAAGCAGTTGTAGGGACAAAACGATCAGAGCTATGTAATGCCATCTAGTCAAATATATATTTACATTATGAGTGGGGTCTTAGTTGTGTTTCATAGGATGTCATGTCACTCTGTCAAATTACAAAATGATGGTTTTATCAAATGGTTTCTGGCTCTTTAAAGTCTCCTGCAGAAGTTACAGTGCAATTGGGAAGTTGAGTGTTAGTTAACTTATTTATGTAAAGTTTTTGTTATATATGATGTAGTCCGATGACTGACAGGAAAGTCTGGAATAAAATGACAGTTTTACTTAATGCTTTTGCCCAAAGTCTTCTTCAGAAGAGAAAATACTGGGATCATTTCAGAATTGAAGATTGTGTTGTAAAGCTCAGTGCTCAGTTCAGAAAAACTGGTGGCAGACAGAGGGGGAAAGGGGGGAGGAGACAATCCAGGTTATGAAGCAGCCACATGAAGTCAAACATGTTACATTCAGCAGTATGTTGTTGCACAGGATGGTACACATAGCTCTCTGTCACAGTTTGGCAGTGGCGATTCATCTTGGTTGCCAGCTAGTTGGTAATCTTACCAATATAAAAATCTGTGCAATGATTGCATCAGATATGGTATATAATATGGCTCTTTGCACTTGGGGCTGCCCTACAATGGAGGGATGGAGGGAGGGAGGGAGAGAGAGGGGGGGGGGGGGGGCATAAGCTGTCAGGACTGGAATCGGAAGGGCTTGGTGGTTGGATAGGGCAGGTTTGCCGCCTAGGTCTTTCACAGGGCTATGACCCCTGTGGCAAGGATTTCAGATTGGGGGGAAATCATAGTGATGGTCTTAGATGTTGCAGAGGTAGGGTGGGCAGTAGAACACCATTTTAGGATGGGTGGGAAGTATATTGGGTAGGAAGTATTTCATTTCAGGCCATTCCTTGATAGGTCTTTGGCACTCTATTATTGTGTCCTGAAAGAAGGGATGTCCTAACAGAGATTCTTCCCATCCCTCCTAAAGTAGTATTCCATGTCCATACAACCTACACAACATCCTAGTTCATCCCTTTGATGCTTCCAATCCCTCAACTCTACACATATCTTCTCCACATATCTTCTCCACATATCTTCTCCATGGGAGACTTAGGTGCAAAACATGTTCACTCCACCAAAACAGTGCTTCCAGTCCCAGTCCTGTCACAGGATTATTCCAACCTATCAGAGTGCAGGCTACATGTAGAAACAACTTTGTAATCAGAATCAGAATTTTGTTGTCTCATAACGCACAAGTTAAATCATCAATTTTATGCACAGGAGACTTGTCAGCTGATAACTATGATAAATTATGCATGGGGTACAATATTTTGTATATAACCACAACAAAATCTGAATATTATTTATTATTGTGGTTTTTATTCTGCTCAAATGGTCAGATCAACAGAGTAATAACATTTCTGCACTAGGGTACTATACAATTCTCTTTTTACTGTGCCACTTTGGACCTTTCTAAAATTTGTGTCTTTCAGTTTATTGTATACTTTCATTCCCATGTATTGTGGAGTCTGTGCAAAAAGATTAAGCCTATGTGTAGGCAGCATGAAGCTTTCTTTGTTTCTAGTTTCGTAACTATGCTGGAAATTGACAAAAAGAGTTTAGGGTTATTACTTGTGAAAATAATTATTTAATATAGATATAATGAGGGAACGCTTAGTATCTTAAGATCTGTTAATAATGGCCGACAAGATTCTTTTGGCTTTGCACTGCATATGTTTCTGGAAATTTTTTTCTACAAAGTTAATATTCTTGTCATTCCCCCAGAAGACAATATTGTATCTCACTACTGACTCAAAGTAACTATGGTATACTACTTTTTTTGTCTTTACTAGTGACATTGGCTAAGATTGTCATAGCAAATGCCAGGCTGTTTAGTTTATTTTTTAGATAATCTGTGGGTGAGGACCATGATGTTCTCTTTTTTTTTTTTTTTTTTTTTTTTGCCATTTACATGGAACCAAACATCTACGTTTCTTTGACATTTTCAGGAATCTTTTCTGTGTTTTTATTTTCTACAAGTACTGATATCATCAGCAAAGAAAACTGAATGATAATTTATATATGGGTAAGTCATTTACATAAAAAAGAAATAGGATTTGGCCCAGAATTGAGCCTTGTGGTACTCTCTGAGAGATGGTTTTCCAGTTTGAGGTGTAATATACCAACTTTACTCCACTCATTGCATAGCTTTTTATATTGAAAGGATTATCAATCAGCTGTCAACCAGGATGAATGGCCACTGCCAAACTGCAGCCAACAGCTATATGGCCCACCATGTGGAACAACATGCAGCAGTCTATAACGCGTTTCATTTATATAGCTGCTTCATAACCTGGTCCATGTGGATCATCCTCTCCACCACCAGCTTTCCTGAACAGTAGATGTGGTTTGTTATCCTTTCAACACTTTCTCCACACTCAAAATTATTGTGTCCTCTGTCTACTACAACCTGTTGTTCCCACACAATCTACCCAACAGCTTATGCTGCATCTGTCCCACACCACCTCCCTACTTATGTTCCCTCACCTTCATCCTGTGCTCGTCTCTTCCAATGCACCCACCGATCTTTCTCCCCTTCTCTGCTCCTCTCCTTACCCATTCCCCTTTTCTCCCAAATTCTTCCCCACTTGCTCCCCCACAGCTTCCAGATACTGTGTCTGGCAGCATTGTCCTGCTGCCATCTAGATCCTACCTGCTCTGTCAGATGATGCTTTTCCCTCACTGCACCTGTACCCTGCTATATCTACCCCTTTTGTTCCCAATTCTGGATTGCTACTTTCAATCAATGTTACTATTGCATTGTTGCTGGAGCAGTCCAAGACAGTGGTTATGTGTGGATGATGTGGGCTTGCTTGTGTGAATGTGTGTTTTCTTTTCTGAAGAAGACTTTGGCCAAACCAAAAATGTTTAACACTCTTCATTGTGCTTGTCTGCAACACAATGTGTCATATATCTGGCCTATCCTCTGGATAGGCCAGATATACCCCTAAAAGTATCACTGCTGTAATTTTTTGATTTTGTAGCCTTCTCTGTATACTTAGTGATGTGAGGTCCTCTGCTTAAAAAAAGAAAACAGATTAAGAGGAAGAAGAAAAATGAGTAATACAATTAAGAAATGGAAGGGGGAGGGGGGGGGGGGGGGAGGAAAGTTAGAGAAAGGGAGGGCAGGCTGAAAATAAGAATGTAAGAACAGTAAAAAAAAAATAATGAGATGCAATAGAGGTGACGACGACGACGATGATGATAAAAGGGGAGTTGTTAGT
The DNA here is from genome assembly GCF_023864345.2 of Schistocerca serialis cubense. Taxonomy (NCBI): domain Eukaryota; kingdom Metazoa; phylum Arthropoda; class Insecta; order Orthoptera; family Acrididae; genus Schistocerca; species Schistocerca serialis. The sequence continues at coordinate 28,227,406 of NC_064639.1, read as the reverse complement.
GGAAGCTAAGTTTATAAGGCTGTTGGGATGCAAAAATGTGTGTGAGGAAGAGTTCTCAGCTCTGGAGTCCATAAAAACCAGTACCTAGCCAGATACCCAAACAGCTCATGTGTTGTCGCAGGCACTGTGGTCTATTGAGTACACAAATCCTCCTACCTGATAAGTTTCCCTGGTCTCTGGAGGTGGGAACTTATCCTCCAACACATGTTCACATACCGATATCTTAAGAGGCTTAACCTCTGTTGACATAATTGAGCCATCATTTGCATTATCATCTTTTTATTGTATTTTACACATTTTACAAAAATTTATTATGGGTCATTATTTTCTTTATTGCTTCCTTTTCTTTATTTTTTTTTTTTTTTCCTCTTCCCTGCCCAACCTCTGTCTGTTTTTCTCCTCATTTGTGTACGTACTACTCTGTCTCTCCATATCCATTATTACTTCTCACACTGTCATCTCTGTAGTCAACCAGGCACATTGGTTACTAATGTACTGTCTATGATGCACTTTCTCTGACAACATCCCCCTTCCTTTTCCTACCCTATTTTTGTTTCCTCATTCTCACGAAAGGTTATCCCCATTTGATTAACCCACATTTCCAGGCTTCCCAACCTGTGCAAGTCCCATCACTGAGGAAAGAAGTAACAGCTCTGAAAGCTAGGATAGTAATATGTGTATCACCAGTACTAATATTTACATTCATTAATTTAAGAACTAGTCAGCTATTTTCTCATATTTGTGTAATAGTTTTGCATGCACTTTACTTTCAGTTAGATGTACTACATAGGAAAAGGGAGGTCATGCTGATGGATGGCTAAATTTAGAAGGGTAGTGGGATGAGACTATGCACTGAAGAGCAGGTTATCTAACAGGAGCTTGGTCTGAGGGATCCAGATAACCCATAGGTGGCACTAAACTCCTCCAGCAACGGCATGCCAGATGTCCCAGAGGTGGGTAGTTCTTGAGGTCAGTTTCTGAATTTGGCCTATGTGATGGTTGTCATCTACATACAGGGTGCAGAAAAATTGTATCATGAAATTTTAACCCTGGTTAGCTGATGCCAGTAGGAATGAAAATTACTAATGTTGTGTAGGGCATTAAAACACAACTTTTAAACTACGGGAACTTGGCGTCATATGCTCAAATTGGCTGCAGGATTGCCCTGTTGCCAGATGCTCTGGACAACGCATGACCGGGCATGCTTTGCCTGCCAAAGATCGTGATGTATCCAAGGCAGCCCACACACTCGGTGGTAGCATGTCAGCCTTCCACTCCGAGGGCTGGAGGTGAATCTGCTGGGGTCCCCAACACATCCATTGTAGTTTCATGATCAGACGTACTGGAAACAAACCCATCAACAGCTGTTAGTTTGCATACCCTCTACGCATCACAAGGTCGATAGTGTCGAACGGTGTTTTGCTGAACTCTTTAAAAGATTACTGGCTTTACCTTGATGTGATTGGTGGCATGATGAATGAGATGCATTAATTCCTCTTTGTTCCTAGGTGGTTCATACTGGGGTGAGTGAACTAGAACCTTGAAGAGTCCCCACTGATAAATGACTGGTGGTGTCAGGTCTGGGATCACAGGGGCCGTGTCTTATGAGCACCTCTGCCATTTACCTGGCCATAGAAGAGTTCATCTAAATATCCACACACAGCATGACTGTTATGTGCATGTGACCCATGCTGCAACCACATGCATAGACAAATGTCCAGAGGAACATCTTCCAGCAAGCCGGGTAGCATTTCGTGCAATAAAGTTAAGGTAATTTGCCCCAGTAAGTCGAGAAGGTAGACAAACTGGCCCAATAAGATAGTCAACCACAATGCCTGACCAAACGTTGAGCAAAAATTGTTCATGGTGTCTGTGGATGTACACGTGGTGAGGATCTCTCCTTGCCCAATAATGAACGTTTTGAATGTTGCAAAGGCCATCCCAATGGAAGATCCATTCATACTGTAAACAACACAATGGCAGGGAAATCTGGATCTCACGCAACACATCGCAGAAACCAACGGCAAAACCCTAGCCTGTGTTCATAGTCTGCTACAGGATTTAGGTCTTCACCAGGGTGGAAAGTAAATAGAAGCTGGCCATCATTCCTCAAAACAGACGAACTGATGAGTGACCTCAGTGTTATGTCCAACCACTAGACTACAGGTCGTAGATGTGTCCTCGAAGCACTTGAGAACAGTCTCTTCAAATGCTGCATCCCGTCATGTTCGAGGTCTTCCGGCATCACCACGATATCCTGCTAACAAGCCTGTTTCGCCAATTCATGGGTGAATTGCTGTAAATGTTTGCAGGTGAGGGTGATGTCTTGCTGGGTATCATTCACCATACAGAAATCGAGCTTCATGTGCATTATTGTCGATTAGTTCATAAACAAAAACCATATCTTGCTGTTCTTCAAACAAATACTGTGTTGCCATGCTTACTGTGTTGTGGGCTGGCAGAAGAGCCAACCCCAAATTAGTAGAGGAAGCCAAAAGGCACGCATTTTAGCTCACGCAGGCTGGCGTGAGGTCTGGAACAGGACAAGGAAATTAGAATATAGAAAAACGGACGTAGCTGGTGGAATACTTAACTTTAATCCATTAATGGTGTACGTCGGTCTGGCGGTAAATGCATCACAAGATCAATAGCAACTGATAATGGCGCCTTGCTAGGTCGTAGAAAATGACTTAGCTGAAGGCTATGCTAACTATCGTCTCGGCAAATAAGGTCGTATTTTGTCAGTGAACCATTACTAGCAAAGTCCATTGTACAACTGGGGCGAGTGCTAGGAAGTCTCTCTAGTCCTGCCGTGTGGTGGCGCTCGGTCTGCAATCACTGATAGTGGCGACATGGGGGTCCGACTTATACTAACGGACCGCGGCCGATTTAAATGCTTCCACCTAGCAAGTGTGGTGCCGGCGGTGACACCACATACTGTATGACTAAATCCCAGGTGACATGTGTGTGCTCTGAAGTGAAGCTTACATGTGAATGCCTCTTACATGAGGTGGAGAGAAACAGCAAGACCTATTTGACACGTATGCGTATCACATTCGAGCAGTGACGGACGAGGGACATTTGCATGTGTGAACTGACAATTATAGCGCTTCCCATCAACTAACAAATGGAAACATGGCAATCCCATGGCCAATTGGAACACGTGGCACCACGTTTCCATAGTTTTAAAATGGTACGTTGTTGACCTGCATGACGTTAGTAATTTTTTTTCCTACTGCCATCAGCTATCCTGGGTTAAAATTTCGCAACACAATTTTTCTCCACCCTGCATAAAAGAGCATTGTTGGGAACATCTCAGTTATTAAACACTATCGTGCTTGATGTTGTGTAACTCATCTCCTTCTCCCAATAATATACCCTCAGATACTTAAAATTCTGCTATTTATTGCCACCAAATGAGAAGTAGTAGAAGCTGTTGGCTTTAAGGTCCAGCTTATCACTATCAAACTGAACATGTAGTTAAGTATAGGTAGGGCAGGAGCCGGATATGTTTGGAGATTTATAGCTGTTACCCGAGTTGCCTCACTCTGTTCTTTCCCCTGGGTGAAAGACTTACACCAGAGGAGTGCTTGCGGGACAGTTGAGACACTGGTAACTCTGCGTGTAATACACTAGTCTGCAGTGACCTACAGTATTCAGCAAGTATGTGAGCAGTTCTGAGCCTCGATAGAGCCTTCTCAGGATGATTCTCAGTCCAGATAGCAGTCTTTCTAAATCTGAACCACAAGGGTCAACATGACCAGTCTACATGCTGATCACGAGCTGGCAAAACTTTCAAGTCAGTGTCGTCATGTGATGGTCTGCCTACCTGCATGTCAACCTCCCATGTGTTGATGAGGTTGAACTGCAGAGTTAAAGCATTTGATTGTGAGCAATCCATATTTAAGTGTAGAGGTATACAGACGCTTCAGTAGCGACAATAGGGTATTGGTGCTGATCCTAATGTCCTCTGCTTGTACTAATTAGTAGTCAGGCTTTGTAGCACAGTGAGAGTGTACAGTAGCTGAACCAGCAGTAGTACACCTGAAACCTGTTTAAAAGACATGTCAACCTCACGTATGTTGATGAGGTTGAACTGCAGAGTTAAATCAGTTGATTGTGAGCAATCCTAATCTTAATCTGCAGTACACATACTGTATTAGTCTTGCTCAAGTATTTGAGGCCCCATTTGATTGTTTTAATGTTTGCCATGCTGTGAGTAGATAAGAGATCTTTCTTTATTTTATCGTTAAAAAAGCTGAAACTGCAAAAAGAAAAGGAGATAAAACCCCTCTTAGTGCACAGCAGGAACTAGTGGTGAATATTAACATACAAAGAGTATTGCTAGAGCTGGCAAAACAAAAAATTGTCTAAATGTGTTGTGCCTACTCACACAAGGTCTGACAAGTCTTTTTAGACATTCAGATAACTTGCAGTGTTACTCAGAGAGAGAAATGTGAAGCTAATATCGTAAATAGTTTTTTATGAGCAGTTATGAGTATTAAACAGAATCTTGTGGCTGTCAATATCCTTTTGTAAAATACCTTTCAAACAATTTTGTTCAGAAAAATTGTGCCTACCTGGGTAGTAGTTTGAGTGTGATACCATTTGCTTTTGTAGTAAACAGGATTCATGCACATAAAGGTGTCCAAACCATTGCTCAGAATTTGTTGGTAACTTTTCAGTTTTTAGCATGTCCTCCAAACTGGTATCTACAGAATGTCACTTGCAGTTGTATGTTGTGGGACCTGAGGAATGTGCAGAAGTATTGGTTTCCAAATCCTTGAAATTAAAGGCAAGATATGTCACAGCTCTAAATGATACTTTAACTTAAGTTAGGCCAGAAACAAGCATAGCTTCAAGTGAAGACTGTGCAATAGGTTCCCCCTTAGTATGCCGTGTGGGATAGACAGGATCTAAATGTTTCACTTTTGATATGATTAACCATGGCCCCACTTAGATTGCAGCTGTTTTACTTCTCCTTCTTCTTCTTTTTATTTGATTTGGTGTGATTCAATTACCTGAAATTACTGCTCATTATAAGAGCTTAAGGGTGACAATTGAAGCTTACAGAATGGCATTAATTCCTGGCCTGTTTGCAAGAAGTCTTCTCAAAATGATGGAAACAGTCTATGTTGAAACACTAACCAAACTCACTTTGTTTGCAGATCGTGTATCTCATAATACACTCTGGTCGTAGGGGCACACTGCAAAGCATAATTCATCACTGAAGACAATTCTACTCCAGTCAATGAGATTCCAGGTTGAAGATGTGTCAGGAGATGGTGCAGGCAGCAGTGAAATATCAACCTGACTTTCACTAGTTGTATAGCCCAAAAACCAGTAGTGGTCTGATGTGCTGTCTCTATTCATAGCAGGACCCCTTTGGTTATCAACCACAGCATCCTTACAGCACAGTGGTAGACAACAATATTCTATGCCCCATTTTGTTGCCATTCATTGCATTCTGGGCTTACATTTGATCAAAATAATATCCACTCATACATGGCAAAACTTTCTACTGCTTGTCTTCATGCTTGGCAAATGTTACCTTGGCCAGCAATATCAGTGGATCTCTTCTGACTTGAGTATGTTTGGAGCATTATGGGCACAGCACTTGAACTGTCTTGGGCTTTTGATGACCAAACACACCACTTGGCAATTATTTGGCATGGTATCCCTCAGGAGGATATTCAAAATCATTCAGCCAATAACAAGGTGAAAATTGCTTGCATAAGGGCCAGAATTGGACCAAAGAATTACTGACTTGCTGAAGTTTTGAATCTCTTTTTCTGGGATAAATCATCCAATTTTTCTAAAATTGTTGTTTATCTGTAGATGCACATCATATCCATGAATTTCAGTCCAATTTAGAGAATTCCTTTGTGGTGCTTCATTTTATTTGCCTTGGGTTGTATATTTCAGAAGCAGCTATTATAGAGGGGCAGTATTCTTTAGGTACTCTTCAGAGATGGGAATATTTTTTGTAACCTGACAGCTAGTCAAACCTCCCTTCATCATTTAGTACACTTGTGTGGCATGGTGCTGCTCAATTCGGAGGTAAGCCAGCTTGAAACCTGGTGGTGTATGAAATTTTCAGAGCCATTATTTGACCACCATGGAGAGTAGAAGTGGCAGCATAAATATACTGATCATCAGCTTTTCAATCAGTGTCCCAGATTAAATTCCAAACATCTTCTCATTGTGTTACAGTGTGGTGACTGACTACATTGTTGATAGTAATCTGTCAGTCAGATGGGGACTCGAAGCTCAGTGGCCCTGTCAGTGCCAATTGAGAGGAGTAGGCTATGAATCAGTATCATGTGAATCAGTATCATGTTTCATCCTCTTCCTTCTTCTCTCCTCATTATCAAGTGTGTGTGTGTGTGTGTGTGTGTGTGTGTGTGTGTGTGTGTGTGTGTGTGTGTGTGTGTGTGTGTGTCTCTATATATATATATATATATATATATATATATATATATATATATATATATAAAACAAAGATGAGGTGACTTACCGAACAAAAGCGCTGGCAGGTCGAAAGACACACAAACATACACACAAAATTCAAATTTAAATATGTCTGCTTGTGTCTGTATGTGTGGATGGATATGTGCGTGTGTACGAGTGTATACCTGTCCTTTTTTCCCCCTAAGGTAAGTCTTTCCGCTCCCGGGATTGGAATGACTCCTTACCCTCTCCCTTAAAACCCACTTCCTTTCGTCTTCCCCTCTCCTTCCCTCTTTCCTGATGAGGCAACAGTTTGTTGCGAAAGCTTGAATTTTGTGTGTATGTTTGTGTTTGTTTGTGTGTCTTTCGACCTGCCAGTGCTTTTGTTCGGTAAGTCACCTCATCTTTGTTTTTATATATAATTTTTCCCACGTGGAATGTTTCCTTCCATTGTGTGTATATATATATATATATATATATATATATATATATATATATATATATATATATATATATATATCTCACACACACACACACACACAACTAAGCCATAGGCTTACTTGGCACATAGTAATCAGTTGAATTGGACTATAGAATTTCATAGCTCTTTGTTGGATGTGTGTAATAGTCCAAATTGTTATTATCAAACATCCACTGATATTGTCTTTCACCAGTCAAAACAAAACACAGATGGGAGAGGACATTTAATTTTAAAATTAAGTATATATTCTAGCAAGCATAACAAAACCAGAATCTTTGTTCAAACCAAATAGGAAACAAAATATGGACAAAAGATCAAAAAGTAAATATTTAAAAATCTCATTGTTATAAAGTGGATGGTGCTAAGGGTGATGGTCATGGTGATGGTGATCAGGTTTATAATATAAAAAATGGGGTTCATTGCTGCCCACTTAGTGTCAATAGTGTTAAAGGATTGATCTGAATTCCCCATTTGGCATGTGTGACTAGAGTTTTGTTGTTTCAGGTGAGGAATAATTTCAGAGAGTATCTTTGTAAATCAAGTGATTTGACATGAGATGACATTACTTTTTTATTTATTCAAGCTTGTACTGCTATTAACAAAAGGTGCATAACTGGTGGATGAGCTGACTAGAAAGTCCTTCTGTGCTTTCTCTGCATGAAGTTCTGGTTAACTTAATTCATGTGTAATCTTCTCTGCAACACCCCTCTTTCTTTTGCTAAGTGGGTGGAATGCTGTACCTGAAGCATATGTCACCTTTTGTTCCTTTTTTGTCTGTGTGTGCTGTAAAGCAGAACTTCTTTTTACAATCTAGATAAGATCTGAGTGTCGATGGTAATTATTGATATGTCTTTATTTATATTTTCAGGAGTGCCTGATGAGATAAAGAGGAGGTTTTCGAAGGGTGTACCTCGATGTTGGAGACGGTACTGTTCAGAGTGGACAAAGAATGAAGGTACTTAATTTCATTTGTTCTTTTTGCTGAAGCTAATTTATTTACAGTTCATAATGAACTCACCATTGGCGAAATATTTTAGGTTAGTCCCTCATTTCAATCTGCCCAAGGGAAGGGATTTTTGAACAAATTATGCATATACAAAGATTAATAAACTTCTGCATCTTGACATTTCAACAGAAATGACAATAGTTGTAAGGAAATGATGAGCTCTATTGTACAGTTTATCACATTAATCATCACTGTCAGAAAATCTTCAATATGATCCTTGTAGGCCTTTGTGGGACATGTTGATAACACATGAAAAACTATCTGCCATCACACACCACAGACTCAAGATGGTAATGAAGATTTGCCTCATTTGTAGAATGTGTGTACACATGTTCCATGTGCCATAATCCACAAATTGCCCAAGTCTTGCAAAGCCCATAGGTTTCCTCCTGGGTGCAGGACAGTTTCAGGCATGGCAGAGAACACCTTTGTTGCCAGCAGCATTTCAGTTTTTCAGTGGCATTGAATTCATCTTCGGGAAGAAACCTGGTCATAAGAATTCTGGTGTGTGTAACAGTGCACTTCTACATCTTACATAAGGAGGTGGAATGTGACACAAGATAGGTAACAAATGTGTGAAAATACGTTGTACACACCTACTGACAATGGACATGGACATGGATTGGTTAAGTTATACATATATATTTTTCACATATGAACTATTGTGCTAGATGGACACACTGTAGACATACTCTGCTGTTGAGTGAAGAGACTGTGCTGATGCTGCCCTACTAGACCACAGAGCTTTGACAGAATATTGTTGGTGCTTTTGAGGTTTCCAGGTGTTGGTGTTAGTGCTACTTAAAAGGATTTGTCATGTCCCAAGAAATTTTGGATGCATGTTATGATAGTCTGTCTCCCGTAAAATGGACATCAAGGGCTCTGTGCGCCAATCAGACACATCAAAACATGCAACTTCAGTTGTACTTGTGGTAGGTTGTAGCCTCCCTTTAAGGAAGTATTGGCTGAAGATTTCTAGATGAGAAGTTGTTGCAAACTTCTGTGTTGCATTGATGTTGACCAGTCATCTGCATAGCCAAAGTAATATGGGCTGTGTTGGATAAATATCACATACATTTAAATTAAACACAGAAATGAGGACTGATCTGTGTGGTATGCCATTATGCAATACTTCCGTTCAGATGCAGTCATTCCTTTTAGTTATAGGAAATGTCTTTCCAACTAATATGTTGGCAATTAGTTTGATTGCTATCAATTATTACAACTATGGACAAAGATCTAAAGCCAGGAAGCAGAGGCAGCCAGATGTCCCCAAACATGAGTATCCAGTGAATTTCTATAATTCTGTGAGATAAAGCACAGAATGTCAGTAGTCAATTTGCTAAGGATGCTAGAAAATCTGAAGAGGAAATTTGAATGCTCAATCTGGATGTAGTTTGGGATAGTGAAACGATATAGGATGAAAATAATCATTTCTGGGAAGATGAATTTTTCACAAGCAGAAATGTAGGGTAGAGCTGTGAATGTTCTAATCCCACAACAGAATACTATATAATGATGGACACAACAAACTAAGTCCAAAACACAACTAATTATACCAGTTACACTAGCCACAGAGATATGTACAATAACTGTGATGTAGCCAGCCAGTAGAATGCATGGATGAGAGGCTCTGTGTGCTTCCACAAGTGGCAACCTCTGATCGTTGTTGAAGTTCCAGCTGCATCTGAATTGCACATTACAACTGCTTCCAAAGATTTTGGGTGTGGATTGAGATGTTTGTATTTTACCACCTCCGTGTTGCAAATGTTTTGACTTTTGAGTGAAATGTCCAGTCGATGTGCTGTTGTTTTCACGTCAATTCTACCAATAGTGAGTGTTGTTTAGTTCTCGGGGTGTTGTAAAATTCCTGGATTCATCTTGTCGCTGTGCAGCCTATGAAAAGAATTGCGGAAGACTCCCAAATAAATTCCAAAGTACAGTGCAGTTTTAACACCAATATATTTCCAGGACTCTGGTCTCCGAGCCTGGTGAACGGTACCGGTTACATCACATGTACCCAAAGTTGACATCAAACGACACAGAGTTCACAACAATCAACAAACAAGTGAGCCTACAATACATTTGATCGCAACCCTAGCCAAAAAACAAGTGCCCCAAGGCGCCTGCGTGACCTATATTTATACTTTTGTTAACAATTACCTACAATGAAAATTACAATTTTATTTAAAATCACAATTAAAAGTTAAACCAAATATAAGATACACATTGCTAAAATTTTACAATCTCAGTGCTGAACAAGGTGAACCTATTTTCAACTTAGTTACAAGTTAATATAACATTTTCTGACTAAATATGTAACCTGTAACAATTACATTTCAAAATTTGTTTATAACAAATCAAGTAGTGCCTGAATTTTATTGCTAACATATATCGGAGATTTAATTAACATGCTTTATTTATATTTTATTTAATTTGCTGTAGTAATTTTGTAACGATAGGTTTACTGGTACATCCTGACCATGTGCTACATTTCTTTAGATTAGTTAGAGTATTAATTTCACATTTATATTGTGTTTTTCACATAAGAACAATGTTAATCAGCAAAGCATCATTTTCGAATTATATGTATACTGAAATAGTGGTTATTTTTGTATGTAATTTGGAAACAGGTCACTTTATAATTGGGCAACTAGAACTGGTGTTTATCTTTAATGCTGTCCGAGGGGTTCTGATAGGTAGCAATGAGATGCAGTAATATTTCAGGATCTGTGCAGGTCAGTACAGTGGAGAGTTCAGTAGTAAGTTTATTCTCATCAGAATTGACAGAAGAAAGAAAGAAAAAAAATATAATGGTAATGAGTGAGGCATATCAACCAATGTTACAATCTGACGGTGAAGAGAGAGTGAAAGTATATGACAAAATGTGTATGTAAGGAGGATGGAAATATAATGAGTGAGTGAGTGAGTGAGTGAGAGGAATGCTATAGTAAGGCAAAGTAATAGAAGGCAGAGTTGAAGAGTAATAGCTTGACAATAGGAGTGATGAAGTAAAAAACACAAATTCAATTGTTCTGTAAGTTTTAGTTATTAATTATGAATATGCTATTCAAAAATTACTAGAGAAGGAAGTATATTGGGAAAGTCCTAGAGGCCTGAGAATATTCTAGCTGGATTAAATCATTTTGAGACATTTTGCAATATCGGATATTGGATTGCAAGGTGTACTCAGGAACAGATACACATTCTTATCACAATTTAGTAATGATGAAAAATAGACTGAAGTTTCAGTGAATTGTCGAGAACTATTAGTGGTGAAGGAAGTGGGGTTTCTTGGAAGGATGATGCATATGTGTAGTTCTCAGAAGCAGTAAATAGTGTGATAATGAATACTGCAATAGGTCAGTTGAAGAGGAATGGATTTATCTGAAAAGGACAATCACATAACTCGTATAGACAAACTTATGTATGCACAAGGTAACTGTAAATTAACATTATGTTGCAGAAGTTACGCTGAAACTGATTCATAAAGTAAGCAAGCAAAAAAATCTGCCGTAAGAGACAGGAATACATCAATATAAGTCACATAAGTGTAAGATAAACGGGAAAGCAGTGAAGCCAAAGTGAAATGACTGCAGGAAAAGTCTGAATAAATCAAAAATGAAATATTCATTGGTAGGACTTTTCAGCATATAGAAAAGGTCAATGCAACCTTTGGTGAAAATAAAAACCAAAGGAACAAACAGTAAAGTGTGTGCAAAAGTAATTCCACTGTTAAACTTAGAGGAGTGAGATGATAGGTGGAAAGAGTACATTAAGGCATCAATGTTTGGTAGGATTTGTCTTAAGACATGATACAAGAAAGGTTAGAAGACATAGCTGATTCAATGAAGATTAAGAGTTAAACACGTATTGGGAGACTTGCAATCAGATAATGCTAGAGGCACAGTTAATATTTTCGTAAGTCAAAATGGAAAAGGGGAAGGGGGTGGTGTGTGTGTGTGTGTGTGTGTGTGTGTGTGTGTGTGTGTGTGTGTGTGTGTGTGTGTGTGTGTGTGTGTGTGTGTGTGTTTCTTGTTGCTCTGTTAACACATAACCTATCATACTTAAGGGAGCTATAGAAGTAAGAACTTCAGGACAAAGCAGAGACTGGAATATGTCCAGAAAGTAATTGCGTGTGTTACACTGTGAGGTGAAGTAGTTGGGATAGGATCGGAATTCATGGTGGGCCACGTCAAACCAGCCAGATGACTGATAGAAATATCAGTACTCCCTATGAGCTCTTCTGGATCATATGCAACAGATTTGACAAGAGAAAACTTGTACTGTAAATCTGTAGATAAAATGCCTAAAATTTTGGTCAGTTGTCTGAAATATAATTAAGTGAGTCCACCACATGTTATTTTGTGGCATCCTATTATGCAGTAATGTCCTGCTTTGCTTAATTTGTCTCATTCCATGATGTAATTCACTCAGAATCACTTTATTTAATTAGACACTTCTCTTTTGTTATTTGTCTCATCTCTCTCAAAGATGCTATCCACTCTAACTGCTCTTCCAAGTGATCTTCCATATCTCACAGAATTAAAATTCATTCACAAACCTCAATGTTTTCTTTTCAACTTATTTTTTAAACTTCTTGATCAATGTACAGACCTAATAGCATTGTGGATAAGCTCCAATCTTCTCTCACTCCCTTCCAAAACATTATTCCCATTATATGCCTTTCAACCCTTATAACTGCAGTGTGGCATCTGCACAAATTCCAAATAACTTCTCTCTCCATGTAAATAACATCAAACTGAATACCTTTTCTCCCATTTAAATTTCCAGATTGTTATCTTATTGAGAAAACAGTTTTGGTGATACATTATGTCATCTTCAGGCCCTATTCCCACCTCTGGTCCAATAAGAATACGTACCAATATTCAATGACTGGCATCTGTAGATTTGCAATACAATGATCACTTCAAACATCATCTGCTGACTGTTAAATTGTACAGATTAGAAAGCTCTGTAAAATATTCTGCAGGCCTCCACTATTGTGGTGAAGGCCTGCAAGATGGGTATCTTAAACTAGACTGACTTCAGTAGCCTTCATGCAGTACTTCTATCATATTCTAAAGCTGCCCTCAGTCTGGCCAACATTTTACAGTACATGCTTCTGTGTGTTAAAAGTATTCATCACATCTTTTCCTCATTTCTGTGATTAACCTGGTGTCTAACTAGTCCCATATGGAAAACAGAAGATTTACATGAATGTCACTAATCATTGTTTTCCAAGGAATTAAAGTATCTCATAACTTTTACCTAGCTTCACTTTGCAATCATCATCAGTAGTGTTCTGCCAAATGGCAGGTTTTCACATGGTAGTTCTCCAGGCTGTCCAGTCTTCTGCTATCCACTTCAGGTCTGTATAATTTCCTCTTTCCTTTGTCATCTGTCATCTATCATCTTTTATCTTGTTCCTCCTCTCAGTCTGATCCCACAAACCAATCCATCCAAAGCATCTGCTAGCAAGCACTCCCTTCTCAATGAATGTCCCAACCAGTTCTATTTACTTTTTCATAAAACCTGCAGCAGACAATTTCTCTCTCCAACCCTTTCCAATACTCCTTCATTACTGACTCTTTCCATCCAGCCTATTCTCTCCATTCTCCTCCACATCCACATCTCAAATGCTTCTTACCTTTTTTCATCCTCTCATCACAGTGTCCATGTTTCTGCCCCATATAGTGCCACACTCTAGACAAAACATTTGCTGAGCCTTTTCCTTAGACCTTTATCTAATTTGCCACATTTGCATTCAACAGAAAGAGGAGACTCTTATGTGGCAAATTAGACTTTGCAAATGGAGCCATTTTTTATTTATTTATTTATTTATTTTTGTGTCATGCACTTTATCTGTCTTGGACTTGCAATTGGATGTTCTAAATTTTTAGAATCCATGGTATTACTGGGCTGCAGGTTTCATTATAAGCTTACGTGGATGTCATACTTATAATCTGAATTGTAATTCCTTATTTGATCCATATGTTAAATAAAGTACATTAATGAAGACTGTGGGGAACAGACCATGCTTGCTTGTCTGTCCCAATTCAACATAACTAGCTCTGGAATCCCAGTTTTATTATGTACTGTATATTTCCTGTATCTCCTAGACCCCTATACCATAATACATCTTATACTATACACAAGAAGAGAATCAAATGAACCACAAAAGAAAATCATTTTATATGGAAGATGCTGAGGAGTGAACTATGCATCAAACAAAGTTATTCAAGATGACAACTTCATGACAAAGTCGGATACTATCTGAAGGTAGGCTCATCCTGTCTATTAATGTCTGGACACAAAACATAACTTTTCTTTGCTAATCTTTTCAATTCACCAGGCAGACCCAATGCCTTTTTTTGTCCTTCAAATGGATCCGGTAGTTCATAACTCACTCCAGCTGACTTACAACCGATGTTCAGCTTTCTGTGGATGCACAGTGACCACTAAACTTCAAATTAAAATGAGTTTCTGTGGCATGTAGTGGGTAATTTGAATGTGTAAAACATCTAAGAACCACAATTGTAAAAAACTTTCTTTGCAGCATGAGATCTGTCACCTAAATCCCTTCTTGGTTTCCTCCACTTCCACGAGATTTCCCCTGTGTGACATCCTTCAAACACCTCCCACCTTCCACTTTACCATATTTGTCTGATGTCTGGCAAATTCTCTTCTCATTCTGTATTATGATTATTGGCTCCCCCTTCGGTATCTTGTTCTATCTTTTTTTCCTGATGACTGTTGGCTGTTTTCTGTATATCAACAACATGCTCCTCCTGCAGGGCATGTTTTACACAATTTAAACATCAATGAGTTCATAAGTGAGGCATAGAGGACTACTCAGGATTTTTTCTATTTTTTCTCTTCTGTTTTCTTTGATTGTGAGCTGCTTACTCAGGAAATATTTGAAGCTGGTGCTTTTGGTCTCTTCTTGAGCAACTAAGGAGAGATGACAGTTTAGGCGTGTCTGTTGTGAGTAAAGTCTGATAATTGTCTTTGCATTTTCACAAGACACCCCCACCCCCTCCCCCCACCAATGCATTTTCCTTTTCCTCTCATTCACTCCTCATTGGTCACATACAAGCACACAGAACAACAGAATGTCCTAGTAATTATTAAGACAAGAACTTTATAAAATTAAAACCATCAACAGTGGCATATTGTGTCACACAACATGTTCTTTATCTCCAATGTACTTCTAAGATTTTATTATTTAAAATGTGATTACATTTGCATCACATTCCAGTTACATATTTGATTTTTAACCCATCAGCTGTATTACAGGTGCACTACTTTTATTTTTTAGAATTGTTTGTTATAAATATGAAATAAGTGAGATGTTTTATTTTTATCACAAATAAAATCATAACTAAGAAACAGTACACTGTTAAAAAGTACCATTACACAGAATGTGTTTTTGTCTTGTAGCAAATACCAGCAGCATGTTGGATGAGGAAACACTGATAGAAGCTGGCGTTAAAACAAGCAGAAGTGGTCGCCTGCTGACACGGTGTATGAAACACTGGCTAGGTAGTAACATTATACTCGTTTACATCTCTTTGTTGATCATAAACAACTTGATGATAGATATTCGGAGTTACATTACAGGTTTTATGAACATTATTCCTCAGATTCAAATTTTTGTTGACTTCAGGTGAGTGTTAAATACCGTGTCTTCTGAAGCTGTAGTAAATGTCCTCCTAGTAAATATTTCACTCTTCAGTGGAGTGTGCTCCAATATGAAAATTGGTCACAGATTAAAACGCTATGGAGGACTCAGACTTGCGCTAGGGACCATTGCCTTTCATGTGCATGTGCTCTGCTGACTGAACTTCCCAAGCAAAAGTTATTTCTGCCAATAAATGTCTTTCAACAATATTTTTGTCTGTTTCGGTTCATATCTCTCTCTCTCACACACATACATCTGTTCTTATACACAATGTTCTTTGTGCAGGTGAGAATACTGCCACATATATTGAGCAGAGGGTGAAGAGGATGAGACGAACAGAATAGGAGAACATTCTATATAGGTATGAAGTAGATTATTAAAATATCCTTAAAATAATGAAAAGTAATTTGGCCACAAAATTTGTTGTTTGAAGCAGAAGTGCTCATTAATTCATCCAACTCTCTAAGCACTCTTTCTCTGGGTTTACTTTCAGGATGGTACCTTGATTTTAGTATCTGTTCAGTATCATATACATGCAGGAACTGATTCCATTTTACACTAGTAAAGTTTTGTGCATTATTAGAAATGATTGCTTCTTGATTGCCAACATGTGGAGTGTAATTTTTAATAGTCTGTCATGTTGTCACTTCACTAGTGGCACTTTCCAAGATATGTAAATTGACATATTTTGAAGATGACTCTCATATTGCAACAATGTGTTTAACACCTGCACAGTCCTAGGGAAGGGGCCCACCTAAAGTCAATGGCAAGGGTTTACAGTGGTTTCTTGGCAATGATTAGGTGTAGCTCACCTTTGGAGCCATGGTTTGAAGGTTAAACATTTTGACAGACTAGGCATTTCTGGATAACCCATTATACTTTCCTTTGGAGGAAAGGAAAATAGCAATAGTCACAGGTTTTCCCTGCACATTTAGTCACTCCAGGATCCTCAGTGCTCTATGGGTGCCCAAGGTTAGGTTCTCCCAGGTGCTGTATGGAATTCAGTTGCACCAGCTATCACTCTGTGTGAAACAGCAATAAAGTAATTCATTATTGTGAAGCACACAGTATCTAAATAGTGCATCAGGTGGATTAAGTGTAAATTGTATTCAGATTTCTCTCAACCTGTTCTCTGTCTCGGAGATGATACACATAACTGCAGATGTTTAATGCAGATGATAAATGTCACCTTGTGTCATTAAGACTTTATATTTAGTACTTTGTCCTTCAGATCCCAAGTTACATCTTCTATCCCTCCTTTTATGTAAACTATTTCAAAATCGTATTCTTGAACTGAACCAGTCTTGCGTGCAGTAATTTGCAATCAAGCTTTCTTAGCTTAAAGGTTGGTGATCACAACATGCTTTGGTGTGATTACCAACAAAACAATGATGGAATTTCCGAAAAGTGCACATAATTGTGAGAACTTATAATTCAGCAGCTGTGTAGGCTCATTAGCAAACGGTATTGTACAGACAGTTCATCTATTATAAATACGTATGATTTGGAAGAGATAATCTCCCAACTTGGTGAATGAAACACCAGTTGTCAAACAAAAATCCTGATACATATCCAGTTGGTACAACAATTGTGAATTAGCTAGTGCATCTATGATGTTGCTGAAAGCAGATTGGCACACTTCTGACCAAATTTATGATATCTGTTTGTGTAGTACGTTTAGTAATGGTTCTGCATTTAATAATTGGCCTGGGATGAAATGACACTAGAAGTTTGCTAGGATACTGGAAAGTAATAAACTGTTTGTATTTTTGTTGTGTCAGTTAGGACACCTTGAGGCACAATAATGTGCCCCAAGAAGTTTATTATTTCACAACTGAATTTAATTTTTTGAAATTGCCCGTAACATCATATTGCTCAAATTAATATAAAATTTTCTCTACCATCTTCACATGCTCTTCCCAAGATTGTGTGGCAGTCAACAAATCATCCACATATAAAGTAATTCTTTTTAGGAATTCCAGGCCTAATACATAGTCTAGTGCTGCTCTAATCACAGCACCACTCACATTGAGAGTAAATGATGACATTCTAAACTGGTCACTACGACCTGTAAAAATAAAAGCACGTTACTTTAGAGAAGGTCTATCTAGAAATATATGTCAGTATGCCACACTTAAATTAATGGAAATGAAGTATATCATCCCTTGGATGTTGATGAAAATTTTCTGGTCAGGTTCTCACAGGATTATTATTTTATTAATTCCCCTTGTGGGCAATACCAGCCTAATACTTTTCCCAGCCTTAGCTGCAGATAACAAGAGGTTAGAAATTGATTGTTTGATGGCTGAATCACTTCCCATCTATCATTATCTGTACCTCTTTTGCTACAGCTGTCCATTTCAAACAAGGAATGGGCAGAAAGGTAGACAGTATGGTTCATATAGTACAGATGACACTATCATTTTTGTCAAATGCCTCATCTCATTTCCCCGAAATATTAACTAAGCCTTTTCTCTGAATTTTAGTTGAATACTGAGATTCTGATAAATTCAATTTGATTTGCAGTTCAGTTTTCGGTTGAGTCAGTATTTTGGAATGCTGGTGTCATGATTTGCTATTTTCTGTGTCGGTGAACTCTGATTTTATTGCCTGGCAATTTTTTCCACGGCTAAGATTGGTCTTGATGCGATGAGATTGTGCTTTACATTTATTAACATAATATATAATTTCCCCATGTCGGCATCTGCTATAGCCTTCTTTTCACATAAGAAATGAATATCTATTAGCCAGTCCATGATTAATGCCTTTATGAGCAACTTTCCTATCATTGCTACATTCCCTAGCACCAACAGGACACAGATCTGCCTTCTAATTATCTGAAATTGTGTGCTGTGGCTATAGCTACTATGATCCTACAACAAATAGGGCTGGTTAATCATTAGACAAGATTTTCCAAACATGCCTTATGTAATAACACTTGCTGTATCACCCATGCCTATTGTCACCATAGTAGGTATGTCTCCCACCACAGCATGTATAGCAGCCTGCAACACAGTTTGCTATAGTCTGGTAGTATATGTTGCCATTGGATAGATAAAAAAATCTACTCACCATGCAGTAACAGGAGAACTCACATAGAAAAAAGGTTTTACTTATGCAAATGTTTGGAGATAGTGCATTCTTCTGGTAGAAGGGTTGAAAGAGAAGGAAGAGCGATGAAGAGAAAGTAACTAAAGAAATTTAGGAAAATGGGTAGAGTTCAGAAAAGTCACATAGATCCCTGGGTTAGGGGAGACTTACCAGACAGAATGAAGAGGAAAGATTGATTGTTTGGGACTGAACCAGATGAGATTCGAAAACCTGAGAGCTATGAGTTGGAAGAAAGTGTCATATGCAAAAAAGAGCTTACTGCTGAAACGTCACTCGTGAGTCAATAAGAGTAAAAAGCTGAGTGCATTGTATATAACAGAGAGGATGCTGTAGTATATTAAGGTCAGGTGGGTAGCAAGAATTGTGGACATAATGTTAGTTCCCACCCGCAGAACGCTGAGAAACTGCTGTCTGGGGGGAAGAATCAAAATGGCACATGTGGTGAAACATGTACTGAGGTCACAACTGATGTTGTAGAACATGCTATGCAACATAGTATTGCGAGTTGCTGATATACAACCTCTGCCTATGCCCTTTCATCCTAACTGACAAATTGGTGCTAGTCATGCCATCGTAAAAGGCCAGCATGTACATAACAACTGGTATATGATGACTTGTTTCACATGTAGATATCCCTTTGATAGTGTTTTGCCAGTTTCAGGGTTAGTATAGCTGGTGGCTGGAGGATGCATAGGGCAAGTCTTGCAGCAAGGACAGTCCCAGTGGTAGGAGCTATAGGGTAGAGAGATGGATGTAGAATGAGCATAGGGTCTGACAAGGATAATAGAGAGATTTGGAGGGCAACAGCAAGCTATTCTAGGTCCAGGAGGCAAAATCTCAGATAGAATGTATCTCATTTCAGGGAGTCATACGGCCTTGCCAAAGTAGCTGATTAATAAATCCAAGATGAGGATAATACTGAGTGACAAGTGGTGTGCTCCAAAGCTGCTTTTTTTTGGAGGGATCAGCAGCACCAGGATTGTATGTGATGGCCTGGGAAATCTGAATTTTAACTAGACTTGTGGGGTAATTACATCCGGTGGTGGTGGTGGTGGTGGTGGTGGTGGTGTAATGCTGTAAAGTGTCAGCATTCAAGGCAAACATATTTATCAGATGCAAAGGCTGTATGGAAGGGAACATTTGACATGGAAAGGATGGCAACTGTCAAAAAGGAAGTACTGTTGTTAGTAGTTTAGTGTGGACAGAAGTGTATCTTGTCTTTGGTGATGATGAGATCAACATCAAGGAAAGTGGCACATGATTTGGAATAGGAACATGTGAAATTTAATTGGGAATGTTACTTACAGATTCCAGGAATTTTAACAGCTCAACCTCACTATGAGCCCATATGGCAAATATGTCATCAATGTATATCAACTAACCAGGGGTTAGAGGCTTAATGATTGCAGGAAAGCCCCATCCATTCAATCCATGAAAGGTTGTCATAGATCGGAGCTATCCTGGTAAGTGTAAAGTTGATTAAGGTGAGCAGGAAACATGTCATAGGTTTGAAATCAGGTGGGCTCTGACTAAGGAAATGTTCAGGAGCAGACGGACCATGCACATAGGGATGTTGGGATAGAGGAAGATGGCATTAGTGGTGACAAGTAAGGTGTGTGTTGGGAGTGAAATTGGCACAGATATCAGATGATCTTGGAATTGTTGATGTCTCCAATGTAGGATGGAAGCCTTTGTACTATGGGTTGCAGCTACTGATAAACTAATTTACATATATGTTCAGTGGGTGCTTTGAAGCCAGAAGGTATGGGATGACCAGGATGATTGGCTTTGTGGATCTAAGGAAGAAGGTAAAATGTGGGAGTGCATGGTTTGGTTGGACTAATAAAATCTATGAAATGACATATTAGTCCCTGTGAGGGGCCTGAGGTTTTTACAAGGAACCGCAGGTTATTTTGAATCACGGGGATAGGATCTTAGACGGCAGATGCTGTATGTAGAGTTGCCAGACATCTGGCATAGACCTTCAGTAACATACTCCTGTCCACTGTGTTAGATCCTTTGTCTATTGGGAAGATAGTGATGGAGTTATCAGCTTTTAGACAACACAGAACGTGGAGTTCTGCAGAGTACAGTTTAAGGTCTTGTAGGGACCTCAGGAAGGGTTGTGGAGCAATGCTGGATGTGAGGAATTTGTGTAAGGCTGGTAAGGGATGACGTTGAGTTAGTGGTTGTGGATCAATTTGGGACTGTGGTCTGAACTGAACTGTTCAAGGCAGCATTCAATGCTATATTTGCTATTGGAACTGTTTTAGGATTTGGTTGCAAAGTGATATTTCCAATTGACATTACATGTGAGGGAAAGCAGGACCTTCACCAAAGCAGTATGATTAAATGCAGGTCACACACATTAATAATAAATGTAATTCAGGAGGGGAGGGTGCTTTAGATGAGAGACTGAGAATACTGTACTGTTGTGACTGGTTGTGATGATTGAGTTATTGTAGGCCTAAGAGGCAATGGTGAAGTCTGTGAGATTTTAATGTGGTTAGCCAAGCTCAGTTTGTAGGAGAGGAGTAGTGGTTGATGGTGTCATTGTTTATCGAGCTGCAGAGGGACAGGAGGAGAAACACCACTGTTGTGGTTTAAGAATAGGAAGGATAGCAATTGGAGGTGAAGACTGGCATGTTGTTGCAGTTTGAAGTTGGCTTGACAGATAATACCATGGAAGGAAACATGAATGGCAGATAACTGCAGGATTTTGTAGAAGGAAAGAAGTCTGCAGATGAGGCACAAAGGTCACAGACAAGCCAGGTAAGGGCAAGAAATTGCTGTATTTGAAGAGGCTAGTGTAGAGTAGGATTACATCCAGAATCAGAGACTTTCAATGTTAGGCCTTTGGGAGTAACACGAAGGGACATGCAGGTTTGAAGAAACAGAATGTAGGACCTTAATTTCGATAGTGCATTTTGAAAAGAAGTGATGCAATATTTGAGGGGATTCACCATGGCAAGAGAGGATGTAGGGAGTGTTATAAATAATGAGTGGAAACGAAAGAGAAGCAGAGGGTGGAAAAAGTTTGAAAAATGGAAAAAAAAGGAAAAAAATTGTAAAAATTGGAAAATTCATACAAACATCGCAAGAACAAATAATAGTTAACAAGAGGTAATGAGTGGACGAGAATGTCTCACAAGAAAAGTGGTGTATATGATGTAAAAAAGAATGGCTCCTTTCTATGCCAACCCCTTCATGTATTGTTTGGAGGGAGATTTCCAGGAATCCACAAGTCTTCAGCCCTTGGTTTAGTTTACATACATTGATGACATGTTTTCTAATGGAATCGTGGTGAGTCTGAACTGTTAAACTCCCTGGAATCTCTAAATACTGACTCTAAATTAAATTTCAAATGGTCCTATTCTCAGTACCATGCTACTTTACTTGATATTCATTTCATCCTCAACGAAGGCCAGCTACACACTTCCATCCTGATTGAATGTACAAACAAATGGTGGTCATTACACTTTGACAGTTGCTATCCTTCCCATGACAAATGTTCCTTCCCATACAGTCTAGGAATTCAAGGCAAATGTATTTCTTCAGATGCAGACTCTTTACAGCAGTACTCCACCACGCTCACCTCAGCCTTGACTGGACATAAGTATTCCACCAGCCTGGTTCAAATGCAGATTTCCAAGGCTATCACATCCAACCCTGGTACTACTGATCCTTCCAAAAAATAGCTGCAGGGCACATAACTTGTCACACAGTATTATCCTGGCCTTGAATGTATTTATCAGCTACTTTGACAATACCATGACTCCCTAAAATCTCGCCCTGAAATGAGATCCATTCTATCTGCCATTTTTCCCACTGCACCTAGAATAGTTTCTTGTTGCCCTCCCAAGCTCTGAAATATCCTTAAGGGATGCTATGCTTGTTCTGCACCCATCTCCCTTCCCTATGGCTCCTACCTCTGTGACAATCCCTGCTGCAACACTTCCACCCTCCTATCACTACTTATACCAGCCCTGTAACTGGCAAAACATATAATATCAAAGGGAAACACATGTGAAACAAATGTCATGTACTGGTTGCTGTGTACACACTGTTTGGTTTTCTACATCGTCAAGAATACTGTCAAGTGGTCAATTAGGATGAGTGGGCATAGGCAGAGGGTGTATACTGGCAACACACAATATCCTGTCACAGAGCATGCTCTGCAACATGACATTCATGATCTTGGTGTCTGCTTCACTACATATGCCATCTGGGTTCATCCCAGACACCAGTTTCTCAGGACTCGACAGCTCTCAGGTTTTCATATCTTGTCCAGTGCAGTCCCTAACGATCAGTCTTTGCCTCTCATCCCATCCACTAATTCTCCCCTGATACTGGGTTCTTATTGAATTTTCTTAACTCTAACCCTTTCCCTAAACCTCTCCAGTTCCTTTCCCTTCTCCTCTTCTCCTTTCCCTTTTAACCCATCTGCTAGGAGGAGCCCCTGGCACCAAAATCTTGCATAAGTAAAAGCTTTCTTTATATGTGCATTCTCCTGTTGGTGAGTAGATTATTTATCTCTCTGATTACAGTATCTCATGGAAAAACTGCTTATTTTCCTTATTGTAGTTTATGTTGTCAGCAGAGTCAAATGCAGTTTTTGGAATATGGTACGTACGGTTGGTTAATGTCTGTCGTAACATTTCTGCTCAGATTATCATTATCGACATTACTAATATTCATCTAACTAGAGTCTGCAGGGTTGTTAAATGGCTGGTATTGCCACTGTGGAGCACATTTACTGTTTGCATATGCAAGATGAAATCTGTAATTAAGCTGCTTCTGTTTCTGTGACTGATGTGGTTTTGGTTTTCTTAAGATTCTTGTTGTGGGTCCTACATTGACATTCTGCTGATTGTTGTAATTTTCCATATTCTTTCTGTTTCTATTATTATTCTTTCTTTTCTCAGACGTTATGTCTGGTCAAAAATGGAAAGTGACGGGGACCTTGATCAAGCGTGACTTGCTTTTAACTGTACAGTATATGTTACATTGCATTTAGGAACATTCGGGTAATTGAACATGTATCAATAATTACCAATTTCCGTAGTTGTATATATAAGTTTGGATGTAGCTGTATTGCGTTGATGTACTGGGGGATATTGTGTAGAATGACTCCTGTAGTTGATAGTACAATTGGTATAATGTCAACTTTATCCTGATGCCACATGTACTTGACTTCCTCAGCCAGTTGGATGTATTTTTCAATTTTTTCTCCTGTTTTCTTCTGTATATTTGCTGTATTGGGTATGGATATTTCAATTAGTTGCTTTAATTTCTTCTTTTTATTGGTGAGTATGATGTCAGGTTTGTTATGTGGTGTTGTCTTATCTGTTATAATGGTTCTGTTCCAGTATAATTTGTATTCATCATTCTCCAGTACATTTTGTGGTGCATACTTGTATGTGGAAACGTGTTGTTTTATTAGTTTATGTTGTATGGCAAGTTGTTGATGTATTATTTTTGCTACATTGTTGTATCTTCTGGGGTATTCTGTATTTGCTAGTATTGTACATCCGCTTGTGATGTGATCTACTGTTTTTATTTGTTGTTTGCAAAGTCTGCATTTATCTGTTGTGGTATTGGGATCTTTAATAAATACTTGCTGTAATATCTAGTGTTTATTGTTTGATCCTGTATTGCAATCATGAATCCTTCTGTCTAACTGTATATATTGCCTTTTCTTAGCCATGTGTTGGATGTGTCTTGATCTATGCGTGCCCGTGTTACATGATACTGGTGCTTGCCATGTAGTGTTTTCTTTTTACAATTTACTTCTTCGTATCTGTTGATGTTATGTGATCTAAAGGGTTGTAGAGCTGGTTATGAAATTGCAGTGGCATAGCCGATGTATTTATATGAATGATTGCTTTGTGTATTTTGCTAGTTTCTGCTCGTTCTATAAAGAATTTTCTTAAATTGTCCACCTGTCCATAATGTAGGTTTTTTATGTCGATAAATCCCCTTCCTCCTTCCTTTCTGCTTAATGTGAATATTTCTGTTACTGGAGGTATGTGATGTATTCTATATTTGTGGCATTGTGATAGTGTAAGTGTATTGAGTGCTTCTAGGTCTGTGTTACTCCATTTCACTACACCAAATGAGTAGGTCAATATTGGTATAGCGTAAGTATTTATAGCTTTTGACTTGTTTCTTGCTGTCTATTCTGTTTTCAGTATTTTTGTTAGTCTTTGACTATATTTTTCTTCTTTAATATTTGTATTATCTATTCCTATTTTTTGTCTGTATCCTAGATATTTATAGGCATCTGTTTTTTCCATCGCTTCTATGCAGTCGCTGTGGTTTTCCAATATGTAATCTTCCTGTTTAGTGTGTTTTATCTTGACTATGCTCTTTTTCGTACATTTGTCTGTTCCAAAAGCCATATTTACATCATTGCTGAATACTTCTGTTATTCTTAGTAATTGGTTGAGTTGTTGATTTGTTGCTGCCAGTAGTTTTAGATCATCCATGTATAGCAAATGTGTGATTTTGTGTTGGTATCTTCCAGTAATATTATATCCATAATTTGTATTATTTAGCATGTTGGATTGTAGGTTCAGAGCGGGTCCTACATAAATTACTACTACTACTACTACTACTACTACTACTACTATTATCACTATTACTAGTACTTTACTTATTAGGCAGAAGGGCTTAACACCAACAAATTGCATACTAAATTACTCAGAAAAGACAGAAGTTTATAAAAATACATCATAAATGTTCAATATGTCCTCCATTGGCTGCATGGATTACATCTAGCAGACAGCTGAATTCATCCCAAACTGAGTGCAAGGTGTCGTCTGTCACTGGAGCTACAGCAGCTGATATTCTGGTTTTTAGTTCATCAATGTCACAAGGTAAGGGAGGAATGTAAAAACATTGTTTAACATATCCCTACAGGAAGAAATCACATGGTGTTAAGTCAAGAGACCTAGGAGGCCTTCTGTTGCACGGATGCCATATTGTGCGAGACTGGCTATACGCTACAGGTCAGCACTCTTAGCAACATCTATCAGATTTTTTCTGGACCTCTAGACAATGCTGATTACATGTATCACTGTTTCTGCTACCTAGTGACATTTGTCTCAATATTATTAAAAGTTAAAATTGGGTCATTCTTTTTGGGACAACCTGTATTATTATTATTATTATTATTATTATTATTCAAATTGAGCACATTGTTCTTACCATTTGGATAATAAGCCTTTGTGTCTTAATTAATCATATCAGTGCAATCGAATATCCAAATAGATTAATCAACAATGGGTTTGGTGAGTGTAATTAGCTTTTCCCTTATATGAAAAGGCAGTCCAGCGTTTAAATCCTCTCATTGTGAAATCAGATTGTCCCTATATCATATTATACTCAAGAATTACTCAAAATATTTTCTTAAATTTTCATATGTGCTTTGAAGGGGTCAGGGTTAAAAACTTCCCTGCATTATCTTCCCTACATGGCTAGTGACCAGTATTTAGAAATAAAAGCACATTCTGCATCATCCCAGCTTGAGTAATGTTCAGAAACATCCATTACCTTGTATAATCTTGTCACGAATATTATTTCTTGTGCGTTCAGCCACAGATGTGGCTGAGCTCTTTGGAATGCATTTTGTCCATTCACATGATACTATAAACAAAGAAAATTTTATGCTCCCCATCCAATGCCTCTGATTGTTTGCCAGGTATCTCAATACATGGGAATGAAAATTTGTAATAAATTAAAAGGAACAAGTTGATGCAGATGAATTTAGGTTCACATGAAAGAAAGCTGTATGAGGTACCGACACTGAAGTGTTATTACTCAGTGGATGAATTCATGTCGGACAAACTGGAAACTTGAGCTGGGTACAATGTGTTGCACTTTCCAAGAAATATCCATTTTGTGTTATTATTTATTACAGTGCCATTATTTATCAATGTAAAAATCATTGTAACAGTTTTATAAATTTTTCATGTGTTTCTTGTTTGCAAACCAAATGGATTGCAAATGTAAGTCATGAGATGAAGAAAATACATATGCATAACTTACATGCAGCCTATATCTCTACAGTTTCTTTTTGCTTGGATTGACGTCTATAACTACATGAATAAAATACATCTGCAGAACTTACATACAGCCTATATCTGTATAGTTTCTTTTTGCTTGGATTGACATCTATAACTACCACAAAGAAATTTTCGTCACAGTAATGACCTGACAGATGGACCAATATTGTGACATCTCTTCTTTCCACTTTAAAGACCAGAAAAAAAGAAAAAATCACACAGTTTACCAGTTAAACATTAGTTGAAAATGTGAAAGTTCGATAAATAGTTGTGTACATGTAATTTGGATTATGTAGTGTACGATTTTTTATACAATAATAACACTAGTTTTTCACCTCAGCAGTGATAACAGTTGGCATTTGTTCATCATAGCCATGGCTTTCCACTCGCTTCAGTTGATTGATAGTATAAGAAACTTCAGTCTTTTTGTATAGAATTTCATCTGGATGAATTGGCCATCTCCAATAGATTTTTGATTATTGAAAGTCATTCAGCATCTATCCTTCTTTTATTACTCGCATAATTTTGCCAGGGAACAGGATGGTGTTGAAGACAACCACCAAAATAGCCCCTCTTGGGAAACATTTGTGTCATTTGTTTCCAGAGTGTTACTGTTGTCTGAGAGCACTTCTGAAGGAAAATATTTTGTGTCTGGCATGTTCAAATCAGTTCCATGCTCTCATCAGAATCAGTAAGAGAAAATGTGTCACTGGTATTTTTTCTCTCATTCCCTGTTGTCTCCAGTAAAATTTCTTTACTTACAGAAAATTTTGGAGCTTCAAAGGAGGATTGTGTTCCTTTCTGTTTCCCTTTCTCTCCAGATGATTTTTCCATTGCATGCTTGTCATTGTTGACATCCTGAATGTTCACATGTATGGTGGTTTATCCCTGGGGGACATTTAATATCCTGCAACAATTGGGCATACAACATTTTGTTACATCCTCCCTCCTATTATTTAATTCTCACAATAACATCTCACTCACATGATCAGTCATTACTCACAGGTATTTTCAAGGACTGCTTGTGGAAGACGCACAATAACCTTGCTCCTGTTCTGGGGAAACATTCTGGTCTCTCAAATTTTTCTTTATTACTGGATCCAAGTTAGTCAACAGCATTCTGAGAAGACATTGGAATACATCCCTAAGCACTGTGTAGCATCTTGTCTGTTTTATCAATTGTCTCTGCAATGTTATTCTAGAGTCCAAAAAAATGATACATTGAGCAGTTGCAATTGAGGTGGTGTTAAATTTTGGAGGAGTGCAATCAAATTGGTTATTTTCATCACAGATACTTTGGACATAGTTTTATATGGAACTTAGAGAATCACCAAATATAGCTTTTAGGCCTTCTTGCTTCTTTAAAATTCGAAGAGTAAGTGATGCAGGCTATCTTCAAAGACAACCCTTATCATTTGGTAATATCTTAAATTTTCTGGTCCACCTTCTGCCCACATGGACCTTAATTTCATGGCTTTATAAATAACATAAACGGCAGCCAATTCACCAGCAGCATTTCCACATACCTCAATAGAGGTACATAAGTATGATGTATTTTCTGTTCGTTCCAGATACTTTTTTCTGTTATGAGTGATGGCCCGTTTGGTGCCAGGATCATCAACCAAATTTGCTTTGTTAAAATTCTGTATGTTCTCTGGTGGGGTACCTCATAGCTCCTTTTCCAAATTAGAGAAAAAAAACCACCAATCCTTAATGTGCCAAAGCCTTGCATATGTAATATTTTTCAAGGTTTGTTGAGACAGAAAGGCCTTGCAACATTTCATGAAAGACTTAGACCACACCTTTACAGGAAATTTCATATTTGAACACAGGCACTGTTCTCAATTTGTCGAGGTATGCATTAAATGCACAACACAGATCCAAATATCTCATCAGAAAACCATACAACAACATTGCAGTTCCATGGCTACAAACAGATTTTTTTCCTCCTCTGTGAATAAAGGTTGTTGGCTAGGAATCACTATGGATCTTCCAGTCAAGCACCATGCCACTTTCATCTTCAGTTGCAAAATTTTCCTATGAATTTTGTATTTTTCAGAGAATTCCATCAGAGAGAGCTCATTTGTGAAGATCAACTTTACTTCTTTACTTAGAGTATCCCATCTAGCTTAAGTGTGTTTGTCTTCACCATTTTTCTTCCCTTTATTGACACTGCAGAAACTGGTTGTATTACATCAGGAGAATGTCAATGTGCCACAAAGTACCCAGTGGAGTTACAATATTATGCTTATGTTCTCATGTGTGGTGCACATACTACACCACAAGGTGACTGTTCATGTTTCCTCAATTTTTTACCAATAGCACGAACACAGGTTTCAACAATTATGGTATCCATAACAATACTGCACAGAAAAATAAAGCAGCAGCCTGTAGATGGTATGGGATGCTTGAAAGGTTGTCTCTCCAGTAGTAGCTTCTCTGGCCTTAGGAATAAGGTGTGATATTTGAAATAAAGATCAAAGTTGCACTACACAAGTTAATAAATACAGACACAAAGTAACACTGTTTACAGTACTTCTCTGATTAAATTTTAGCATATTTAAAGTCTTCTTGCATCAATAGAAACACCATTTTCAAACATTTTCCAGAAAAAAAAAAAAACAAATTGACAAAATGATAATATTTTGTTACAACAATATTGTGAAGTTCAAATTGTTAACAATGTTATGCTAAATTTTTACACATAGCTCTTTAAATGTACGAAAAATGTTCCAAAAACTAATATACCTTATTAATATATCAAATTTTCTACAACTTTAAACAGATAAGTACACACACTTATTTACTATATGCGATAATCTCCAACAATATTTGGCAAAACTGCCAATAATTTTTGTTGTGAACTAAATTCTCGCATGTGAGTAACTTGATTGGTGCTACACAACAATTAAGACGCAAATGTTTTCATGATAGAAGGCACAAATTTAAACTAAATTTTTACCTACATAGCACGATTGATTTCTTACAGATTTAAATGCTGTGGTTACCTATTGTCGTGGGCTACATGACCTTCGCCTGTATCAACAAATGAATACATACAGGTTGTAAGAATGTAAAAAGTGTGCATACATGCCTGTGAGCAGGTGTTTGTGTTGTGGTTGACCTGCATGCAGGTGCAGGCCACATGATAAATTCTCTCCCCTCCTCCTTCCCCCCCCCCCCCCCCCCCCTTACACACACACACACACACACACACACACACACACACACACACACACACACACACACACACACACACACACACACACACACCTTCTCACCACATACTTTCCCTACCATTTCTGTGATTTCATCCTCTGTAATGTGTTAAATTTGCTTCTTATTTCTTAGCGTGTGTTATTGAATAAGGAAGCAAGATTTAATAGGATGGTTGAAAAGAGTAGTTTCAGGGGTTACTTAAAATATATTTAATTATTACAAGTCTAATTTACAATGTGTTTAATGTCCAGCATAAAATTTCTACCTTAAGACAGAAAACATAACCTTTGGTAAGGGCAAACACCAATGATGGAAAATATATATAAGAGGGAAACATC
The DNA here is from genome assembly GCF_023864345.2 of Schistocerca serialis cubense. Taxonomy (NCBI): domain Eukaryota; kingdom Metazoa; phylum Arthropoda; class Insecta; order Orthoptera; family Acrididae; genus Schistocerca; species Schistocerca serialis. Next base: position 28,197,051 of record NC_064639.1, on the reverse strand, counting down.
TCCCACAAACATATGTTGAACCAAGCATTGACATTATGCACCTGTAATTTTGCAGCTTCACATTGAAGATGAGAAAACTCTCGTTGTGGAAAGTTTGATAAATTCTACTAAACTTTTATCTCAAAAAGCTTGTGTCTCAGACAAGGATTACATTGTACAGCTATTAAATTCATTTGAAAATTGTCAGGACTCTTATCTGCAAAAGTAGCAAATGGTCTTGAAAAGAAGTCAAAAGATTGGGATAAATTTAACATATCTCCAAATTGCTTGAGGAATTGCTCTTTTATTGTAATAATTAGAGAAATATACCCCATGTAATTGTTTTCATGGACAGAAGACTATGTATGGAAATATACTGCATTCTCTGATGGACAATCCTTTCCCACAGAGTAACCTTTCTCATGAAAACTCTCACTTTTTCAATCATTTCAGAAACTAATTTATTTCCACTTTGCAAGCTAGTGTTCAAAGCAATAGTAAGTTCTGTAATATTCACTAAAAATGCAATTTCTAAAGCTCACTTTGTATCTTCCATTTGTGGTCATGCCTTCTTATGTCCTTTTAAAACTGATTTATTGCCATATTTAGTTTAGAAATTCTTTCCAGTACATTGCAGCAACTAAGCTGCAAACTTCCCTCTGGTATGAAAAATCTCTATAATCTTCCACAAATTTCTAGTTTAAACTGGACAATTGTCAATGCATTAAACTATGCGATTCTTAAATAACTGACTGTCTGAATAACTACTTGCATGATGTACTCCAATTTTGCTGCCTTTGCACTAGATACCTCTAAGTGCAAAATACTATGAATGCTGTACAATTAACAAGCAATATTGTGAATAAGCTCAAGTACCTTCAATTGTGTATAGCTCTCACCAGTGATATGCAACATTGGCAGTGACCACATATGTAACACTCTTAGCAATGTATTTGTTCCCTTGTTAAGGTAATTTCTCTTTAGAGGGCTATATGGCTGCTAATAAAGGGGTCGTCTCTGACCATCAAAAATTTTATAGGCTTGCCTTCACTGAATTGCCTGCAGGTCATAAGTGGCACCATATCTTTCAGATGAGTTAATATTTAGCTCAGAGAATGAGGATTCTATGATTGTCTAAAGCCACAGAGAGGATATAGCCGTCCACAGTACATAGCAAAACATTTGCATGTTGATAACACCTCAGTTTCTTACTGCGAGCAGATGTCACTGAATGGAGCAGGTATACTTCAAATGTATGATCATCTCACCACATGTTCACATTGTGAAACACATCATCTGCTGATTGTGAAGATGCACTATGTAAATAGTGTGATCCAGTTCCAGCAGGTCCTCACCATCGTTCACACGATTCCAATTGTTCAGCAATAATTCTCACAGGTGGCCAACGTTGACCTCATTGGTTGGTCTGTTTGAGAATCTGACTTGAATCCCATTGAAATAAAAAAAACCATTAAATGAATTTACACTTCCAAACACCAGTTCCATTCACACCTGACAAACTGTGGACCTAGTTTCAGATGGGAGAGTTTTGCAAATAATGACACCCATTTCGAGAGGCTGACTGCTTCCATGCCTTATCAGATGAGGCAGGTAACTGATGCTAATGGTGGGTGGACTTCGTACTAACCTCATTCCTGAAGTTAAGTTATCCTCATCTCACATTACTCCATCTGTACAACAACATTTGATATAACTGTCTGTCAACTGGGAATGTATGTGAAATCATTGTACTTGAAATTTTTTTGTTTGAATTCATGCTGCTTGATACTTAATATATTTAAATTTTAAAAAAGCTCACACAAGTCAGTTTGGATCAAAACAGAAATTGCCTTGTAATATGAGACACTCCGGAAAACAATATGAACCAATAGAAGAACAGGTATACCCCAGAACAACGAATTCTCCTGCTTATTGCCTGTCTAACTTTTCGTACATTTATTGTGCAAGAAAGGTGCAGACAGGACATACAAAAGTTTTTTGAAGTTTCCATTCTTTGAGATTCTAAGGGTAGCATTGCATGCACCTGTGCTGTTTCTCTGTTTGTCTCAAGAGCAACATCCACTGCGGAATATGCATTCCTTGCCTTCTTTTTGAGATGTACATCTGAAGCACTGACCTAGTTCAAATTTGTTGAGGCTTTGTGGCCCACCCAGAAGAAATTGGTTATCTATTTAAGTTGTAACAGACTTAAAATAACTGGAAGGTTATATATCCTGTGTTGTTGTCCTTTTCTTTTTCAAGAAGAAAACTTTTGCTTCTGTTCTTGATTCCGTCACACATTTATTCTCTTTGCATTTTTTCAAATGTTCTCTGTATGGTGCTGATGTTAGCTGCTTAACAGAATCAGAATGTGCTGATTTTACTAGAGCTGGTGGCTGTTGATGTGGCTTTGTGATTTTGGGAACTGACTGAATAACATTTAGTCTTCGAGAATGATTCAGCACAGAAATCAGTTGTCCTTTCCTTTCAGGCTTCATTGAAATAAATCTAGGTTCCAGCTAGTGCCTACCATTATCTGTGCAAAACTACAAGAATTACATAGTCAGGTGATAGTATAAGATGTTAAAACTTGTTGCATAACCTACACTGCTTATACATTAGATTACATACCACTATTTCATATTTCCAAAACACGTCCCAGTATGTCAGTCCCCATTTGGGCTTCTGTTACGGTATTTTTGTGGTAGGCTTTGAAGAGAACACATTGGTTGGCTGTATGGCATCCTCTATATGAGCTGTGCAATACATAACACTCATAGAAAAGCATTGATGGTTTCTACTAAAAAACTTCAAATTTGCTTATCATCATCATCAGTGTTATGCCTAAAGGCAGGTTTTCACATGGTAGTTGTTCAGACTGTCCAGTCTTCTGCCATCCTCTTCCGGTCTGCATAATTTCCCCTTCCCTTTATGTTGTCTATCACCTTGTATCTCCTTCTTCCTCTGTTTTCTCCCACAAACCAATCCTTCCGCCATAGCCAGTCCCAAGCCTGGTTGAGAAAGGAGGAGGGGGAGGAGTAACACCTCATTAAAAAAATCTTGGTTCACCTGGCCCGGGTGATAGTACCTCATGAGGACTCCTTGCCAGGGATACGGTGAAGACCTCAATGGCAGCGAAGGCGGAGAAGATGGGCTTCGGTATGGCAGAGCTGGCAGAAGAGGCACCTTTTCCCTTTGGGTACAAAAGAGTACAAGTAGCGACTGAACCCTAGTGGGGAAGCTACAGACAGCGTCTGACTCATGGTGAGCGGCTGACTTTAGGCTGGGCATCCTACTGCCGATGTGGAAAGTAACAGGAAACTACCACATTACATTCCCAAGCAGTACATGGTATGTCTCTCCATGTGAAAGATTCCGGAGTTAAAACTTCCCCTCATTCGGATCTCTGGGAGGGGAACACATTGAGAGTAGACATATTTGAAAGAAAGAAAGGGACAGTGAAGGGAGGAAAGATACGGATTGAAACATGGAATGTGAGGACACTTCTGCAAGCAGGAAAGCTAGAGAATGCAAAACAGGAGATGAAAAGGAACAGATTAGATGCCCTCGGTTTGTGTGAAATGAGATGGGGAGAGAATGGGGAGATAGAAAGTAGAGATTATCAGCTCTTTTGCTCAGGGGAAGTCAAGAGTGGTGAAAACAGAGTAGGAATATTGATAGGGCAAAAGTTAAAAAATAAGGTAATGAAGGTACAATATATTGATGGAAGATGGATGATGATATGACTGAAGGGTAGTTCAAAAGATTTGGTATTAATACAGGTATATATGTCAACCAGCCAGCACAGAGATGAGGAAGTGGAAGAATATTATGAGAAAATAAAAAAACTCACCGAGAAAGAAAATAGAAATGCCTGCATTATCATCATGGGGGACTGGAATGCAGTGGTAGTTGAAAGGGATTAGAAATAAGAAATGAGAGAGGTGAATGACTAATTAGTTTCTGTAAAGAAAATGCATTAGCAGTGGCTAACACATTATTTGAACACCACAAATGAGACTTTACACATGGATATCAAATTTGAATATGGAAAGATATCAGCTGGACTACATCCTGATGCAAAAAATGTTTAGGAACTGTTTGAAGAATGCTAAAGCTTATCAAGGAGCAGATATAAATTCAGACCACAGCCTAATTATGGGAGAAATAAAAGTGAAGTTGAAAAAAGTCTGGAGAGGTAAAGCAGAGGAAAGACTAAACATAGAAAGACTCAAAGAGGTAGGAAAGGCATCAGATTTGGAGAACAGATTTATGTAAAAATGGCAGAGAGGTGGTGTTGATGAAAAGTGGATAAAAATGAGGGAAGGAGTCATGGACTCTGCCAAAGAAGTACTAGGAATTAGAGTATCCCAAACCACCAGGAAAGAATGGATAACAGAAAACATGTTGAAAAGATGGAAGAGCACAGAAAGTGGAAAAGTGTAGAAACTGAAGAAGGCAAAAAGAAGTACTGGAAACTGAATAATGAATTAAGAAGAGAAACTGAAGAAGCAAGAGAAAAATGGATGAAACAGAAATGCGACAAAATAGAGAAAATGGAGAGAGAGAGAGGGAAAGCATGAAATGATGTATAGACTGCCTAGTGAGGGTTTTAAATGTAAAAGAAAGAGGAATAACATGGAAATAGAACCACAGGAGGTTTTGAACAGATGGCAAGAATATATTGAATGTCTGTATAAGGGGGATGAAATGCAAAGAGAAATTAAGGTTGAAGAGGAGTGATATGTGCCAGAAGATGGAAAGGGATTTATCATCTTGGAAGCAGAAGCAGAAAAGGTGCTGAAGGAGATGAAGAATAGGAAGGCATGTGGAATAGATGAACTGCCAGCAGAACTGTTGAAGAGTCTGGGCAACAAGGCAAGAAAAGAAATAGTCTACCTCTGTAACGAGATATATGACAAAGGGGAATGTTGATGTTAGGAATGGAGGTTGTTTCTCGATGCATGTTGACATCGTTGCAAATGTCGCATGTCTCTCCCTCAGATTTGCCCTCATCTAATTTGTCTACTTTTATAAGTCTGGGTCCGGTAGTTTGGAGTTTTGTATTGGTCTGTGGTCTGATTGTTTCGATGTGTATTGATTCAGGTTCTATGTGCCTGTCTGTTCTTTGCTCCTTTTTCACGGAGTGAAGAGTGCCTCTCGAGACACATTTGACTGGCTTGATGTACTGTTCACATTTACGTGTGTTGTAGGGTTTTCCATGTGGTGATTATTCTGGTTTGTGTTCAACTTTTGTATGTGCAATGTGATGTAATTCAGTTGGGAGAAATTGTGAAGGAGTATGTCAGTTTTGTTTGTACATTTTCTTGTGCACAGTATATGTAAGGTCAAACTCATCTATCCTCTTCGTTAATGTTATTTGGAAGTTTTTCCAGTGCTGTAATTGTCTTTCTATTTGCTTTGCCACCTCATAGTGGATGGAGCCACCGATTGTCATTTCACCTAGACAGGGTGTTACAAAAAGGTATGGCAAAACTTTCAGGAAACATTCCTCACACACAAAGAAAGAAAATATGTTATGCGGACATGTGTCCGGAAACGCTTACATTCCATGTTGGAGCTCATTTCTCTTCAAATCACATTAATCATGGAATGGAAACAACACACAGCAACAGAACATACCAGCGCGACTTCAAACACTTTGTTACAGTAAATGTTCAAAATGTCCTCTGTTAGCGAGGATACATGCATCCACCCTCCATCGCATGGAATCCCTGATGTGCTGATGCAGTCCTGGAGAATGGCGTACTGTCTCACAGCCGTCCACAATACGAGCACGAAGAGCCTCTACATTTGGTACCGGGGTTGCATAGACAAGAGCTTTCAAATGCCCCCATAAATGAAAGTCAAGAGGGTTGAGGTCAGGAGAGCATGGAGGCCACGGAATTGCTCCGCCTCTACCAATCCATCGGTCATTGAATCTGTTGTTCAGAAGTGTATGAACACTTTGACTGAAACGTGCAGGAGATCCATCATGCGTGAACCTCATGTTGTGTCGTACTTGTACAGGCACATGTTCTAGCAGTACAGGTAGAGTATCCCATATGAAATCATGATAACGTGCTCCACAGAGCTCATTTTAGTTTCGTCCACCTACGCTCAAACATGGAAATTAAGCGTTTCCGGACACATGACCACATAACATCTTTTCTTTATTTGTGTGTGAGGAATGTTTCCTGAAAGTTTGGCCATACCTTTTTGTAACACCCTATATATTCTATCATATTAATGCATCTATACTGTAATTTCTTTAAGTGTGTAAGGCTGGGATGGGTTCACTATCATTGTAATTCTCTGGCAGAAGATTCATTTGTCTTCTACAGGAAATTGCTCTTTGGCAGCTTCTCTATAACATTGACGGTGATTTGTATTTATGTGTTTTGAGTGATTGGCTTTGTTGTGTGTGTGTGTGTGTGTGTGTGTGTGTGTGTGTGTGTGTGCCAGACGAAGTGGCCGTGCGGTCAAAGGCGCTGCAGTCTGGAACCGCAAGACCGCTACGGTCGCAGGTTCGAATCCTGCCTCGGGCATGGATGTTTGTGTTGTCCTTAGGTTTAACTAGTTCTAGGTTCTAGGGGACTAATGACCTCAGCAGTTGAGTCCCATAGTGCTCAGAGCCATTTTGTGTGTGTGTGTGTGTGTGTGTGTGTGTGTGTGTGTGTGTGTGTGTGTGTGTGTGTGTGTGTGTGTGTATTTTAGCTGCCATAGTCTGAATTGTCCAGGAACCGGTCATGCAATTGTTTATAGGGGTGACAATCACCTCCTTCTGTTTTATTGCAGATGTGGCCTCTTTATTTGCAGGGGATACAGATGCAAACCATGGAGGTGCACTCACCGCACTTGTGTCATTAGTAGCCGCACTAGGCACATGTAACGTCGGCCTTACTGCAGGATTTAGTCACATGTCTAGGTCACAACACTTACAATACTGGTTTAATACTGTATGGTCTTTCACAGAAGGTGATTCAAATTCTATGTAAACTCCTTGTCTTCGAGTATGGACTCTGTACAGGTGTGGGCTGACCTCCAGTATCTGGTGACTTAAACCCCTTCCCTTAGGCCCTGTTTAAAACCTTCTTTTGACTTCTCTGTCAAAGTCTTCTTTCATGGTGTCCCCGCTTAGATTCTGCTCGTGGAGGCTTTCTAGAAAACTCCTCGTCAGTAAGTCTATCTGGTATGTGATATACTGCCATGAGTGGCTTGCATTTTCGTGGTCCTTCATAGACAATGGTGTGCAGTTCTTCAGTCATTTCTATTATTTTTCAGCAATCCTACTGTATTTCCATTTCTGCTATAACTGCAATCTGGGTGGATTTGATTGATTTTATATTTATATTCTCTTTCCTGGGATTTATGGTGTTGGTGATTGTCAGTCAAACAGCTTTGCCATCTTGATTTGCTGTCAGTTTGATATATAGGGTTGTGACCTGTTTTGTTTTAGCCTGTTCTATTCTTCAAGCCTCTTTGGTTTTAGGTTCTATTGTTAAGACTGCAGTATATGTCAGTATCTGTGCTTGTGTTTGCACTTTTTGTGTGACTTTATTAGTTAATTCTCCAATTTGTTGTTGCAAGTCTTGGTTTGCTGCACTCAGTTCCCTGTTTCGTTCTCTAATTTCTCAGCCTTCTCTTGCAAAGGTTGACTGGATTTGAGGCTCTCTGTAGTTCAAGTTTTAATTGCCTATTTTCATCATTTAGACAGGACAGTTTAGCTTCTAGGTTAATTATTTGGAAAGTTAAGGGAAACACTTTGTATCTAATGATGGTTAACAGAGCAGATGAAGAATGCTTAGCTTTTAACTCTGCTTCTATTTCGCTCAATATTTTGTCTATGGCTGCTATCTTTTGACAGGGGAACATGCGCACGTGTTCTTCCTCTGTGTGTTCCACTCCAGTTGTGACGTTGATGGCTCAAGGTAGTGTCTTACCCCCTGCTTTCCTCCTCCTCCTGTCAGCCTCTGGTATGTTGGTGTCGTTGCTTTGTCGGCTGGAATCCAGGGCCAAGCATAGGCAGGCAGATGTTAATGAACAGCAGGGAGCACAGCTGGTGGCTGCTATTGCTGATGTTGACGGCAGGGCACAGGGCAGCTGACGGCCGCTGCTGACGTGTCAGATTCTGCTGCAGCTATTGAGGTGTCGCAGTGCGCAGCACTGACACATGAAGTGAAGTGCTACAATGTATAGCAGAAGTACTGTTTGCGTTAATGCTAATATGGTTCATTTATTTTATTCATCTAGTAAATCTCTACAGACTGTGGGATGTTACTTGCACATGAGTGCATGCATGTGGACATGCAAATTACATATAACATCAAAATATATTTTAATCATACAATAAAGTCATCCTTTTTCATCTCGCTTCAGCAACAGCAGCACTTTTTGCACATTCTTGCTTAAAGTTCGTTTTAAGAATTGAGCCACTGAACAGAAGCAGTGATCTAGTAAAAATGTGCTTCAGGATTTATGAAACAGTGAAAATGAAGAAATAACTTTTTTATGTGGCAGACCATTGTACATATGTTACAGAAACTGTAAGAGATTTGAATAAAGCAAAATTCCTGTTTCTTTCAACACCTTATTGTAATTGGTGTTAGTCACTACTCAGTATTATTCTCTATTTTTCATTGCAACTGTTACCGTTATTTAAGACATTTTTCCAAAAATTATGTGGTAACAATGTCGGGTGAACAGTAAACATTGATGAAGATTTACTCCATATTTTTAATTAAAATTTCGATTGCTGAACATCTAAAATAGTTTTCAATACTGAATTTTATTTGAGCAGCTCATTAGCATATTTGTAAGCCACTATTTTCACATACATCCTGCTACAATTTTTATAATTTGAGCTACAAAAGCATAAAACTATTGAGCACTATTGTAGGTGGCACAGAAGTGTCTTCTTTTCATGACTCCAGTGTTCAATTAAACACATTACTGTTGGGCTATTCCAATCACTCAATAGTGTTTCTACTCTTAAATGTTTCTAGTTTAAGGACTGAACATTTTGTTGCATGATTGATGGATCCTTTCTGATGGTTTTTGCAGTGGGATTTTCCTTTTCTGTGTTCGGCCTAAAAAAGTTTTGTTTTGTTTTCTCTTAAACCAACTACAATGCAAAGTTTTTTCTATGGTTTCTTTTTTATTAATATTTTCATGTATAGTCTCTCCTCCAGATTTCTTCAGGGTGTATACAATCTGGGACAAATGGGAAATCCAGGAAAATCCCAGGAATTTTTTCATGCAGGAGAAAACTGTGAAAAACCATGGTATTTTTTTTGGAATACCAGGAATTTATCATTTTTTTTAGTTTTCAGTTAAAATTTTGTAGTTAGGACTGGTAAGTGCTTATACTCTAGTAAAGAATATTACTGTATCATACTAATGGAGAATAATACGGCAGGAATAAAACATAAATGAGGGGGGGAAAACTTTAGTTGCAAAGGAAATGCACCATTTAAAACAACAAAATTCCTTGCGCACACACAAGCATCTGCAAACAGCAAAAAATATGCGAAAGGCCTTGGGGCAAAGACTATGCAATACTTCATAAGAATAAACTGCTGTATTCAAGTGTGATGTCATAACTGTTTACATGAGGTTCATTTGAGCAGTTGCCTATGGGCTCATGCATATGGGCAGTTGACTCGCATTTGAGCAGTACCGTCTCCCACTTCTGGCCACTTCAAGTGTGGTTGTTAGCTGTATAGGCAGTAGCAGCAAGCAACCGGATATTAATGAGAAACATTTTGTTTTTGTGCACCCTATCTGCCAGATATGCACAGGTGCAGAGTTGTCTGACGTGTAGTGGGGAGGAGTGTAGTCTCCACATGACCTGTGTTTATGTTAAGTGATCCCACTGTTTCCTCTTCATTTACAGTTCTCACATCAAATGGAACGAAAACAGATTTGTGTGGATGGGAGCTATCAAGTGAATTAAAATACATTCACATAATTATGGAAGGAAAAAATATGTTATTAGTTTCAGATTTCTGATTTTATTTTATTTCCACATTTTTGCAGAACAATGAAGTAAGTTTTGTCAATTAGCTAAAATAATTTGGCTTTATTAATCTTTTCCACTGAGGGCATTCCACAGTATTGGCTAGTACCAATTGTTCACTGAATGTCAAGTGAACGTTCCTCCTTCTTCCACATATGGCATTATGCCATAATAAAGAAGCAAACATGAGGTAGTACAGTACTGGTACTCCAAGAAAATTTACATCCCAAAACCCACATTGAAAATCTTAGTATCAGTTGGGGCTTACTTCATTGTGAATTTTGACAAACCAATGCGCACATCAAGCTGAATTATGCATTTTAGTATGGTTTACAAAATTCTGATGCTCTTGGAGTATCCACTGGTATCCAGTTTCTTTTATAGCACAAGATATGATCTCTTAATGCTTTATACATACAAATATGCTGGATTCCTACATTACCACAGCTGTGGATGCGCAATAATGCCTGTTTTCTGGCACTCTCTGACAGCTGCTAAAATGGACCTATTTGTAACAATCTTCAGAAAGTATTGCAAATGGTGGTTTGAAAAGCATTACTTTCAAACTAAATTTTCTTTATGCAAGATGAATTACATTATGTTTGAGAATGTGGATGAATTTCCTAAATCACAGAGAATTTGACTTGTTTTTAAAACATAACACTTTAAAGACCAGCCACTTAGAGGAATTTTGATCCTAGAAGATCAGACATTTATGTCATTATTTTAAATTGACGGGAACATTTGTGTGAAGTATCTTGCTATTGGCTGACTGCAACACATGTCCTATGCCCTGAATATCTGCTGTTGTTGGCTGGTGAGATCATGTGACATAAGATAGGATTGGTTTACAAAAGAGCATTGCAATCTTCATTTCAGTGCTCTGAAAACTAACATGCTGTGTTTGGTGGAATTTCAATTTATAATTTTGTTATACAAAAACATGCAGCAAATATGTTGATGCACATCAAAGGTCTTTCCAAATCTTATCTCCCTTTCTTCATCCTCTAAATGCGAGGAAGTTGTACATCAGTGTATGAAACCTTAACCATTCAAAGGGTTGGTAAGTTTTACAGTTCAGAGGGAAAATTTACGAAAAACCTATTGTCACTTAGCATGGAAGAAGTGTGTCTTTACCTGGGAAAAAGTATATTTTTTAACTAGGATATTTGGAAAAAATAGGAAAAATCAAGGATTTTTTCCATTGTCCACATATACACTCTGTTCATGGTTGATTCTTTTAGTGGAAACAAGGTATTATGATCTCTCTGTACTGTCTGAGATTTGATGTATTTTTATGTATTTTTTGCATGCCTAGAGAAAATACTTTTCTTACCTAGCCTGTATATATGCACGCCAAGTCAATAGAGATAAAAACAGAACCTCATTGGTCTCTGTACCAAAATTAAAAACAATCCTGCATTTGTTGAAATTAGAGGTATCCACAGAGGGGACAAGTAGTCTATTAAATACCTAAATACTGATGTTGAAATGTGGTCTCTAATGGCTCTTGGTTACTGCACTTAGTACCACGTTTATCACATGTTTAATTGGTGAAAGTACTGTGATTGTATTTTTTATGATACTAGTATAGTCTGAAGTGTCCTCAATATCATTTATTTGTTCACACAGTAGCTATTACTGCATCATTACACTGGACTCGCGTTCGTGAGGACGACGGTTCAATCCCGGATCCGGCCATCCTGATTTAGGTTTTCCGTGATTTCCCTAAATCATTTCAGGCAAATGCCGGGATGGTTCCTCTGAAAGGGCACGGCCGACATCCTTCCCCATCCTTCCCTAACCCGATGAGACCGATGGCCACACTGTCTGGTCTCCTTCCCCAAACAACCAACCAACAACCAACTGCATCATTTTGACTTAAGTCTCTCTGAAAGAGCTTGGTCACATTTTATAGAACTCCAGATATTGCTATCCCTGACTTTATGCTATTTCACACAGTATACATTTCATGTATCTCAGAAATAATAAAATTATCAGTGTGTAAATACCTTAGGTTACTACCTGTGAGCGAAAGATTTCTTTTCTTCTATGTCTTGGATGTTTCCCTGGGTTCTGTAGTTAGCACATATTAAACTGTTTGTTTTGATAACAGTAACAGAAGCATATGACTCGAGGGTGCCTTCCTTTTGATTTGTTTCAGCACTATCAGCATATACTGGTTGTCAAGTGTTACTGTTTTTTAGTGCTGTTTTCACATTTTGAATACTTAAACATAGTAGCAGGCTTTGTTTCTTGTTCCACTGCAGTTTCATTCCACAACATCAAAAAAAGTTTTGCATCACCCCGATTCAAGAACTCCTGAAGATAGGTGTTGACTGTGCGTATTGTATTACAGACACAGTGCCTTTGACTGTTCATAAATGTCACTAAACCCACCAAAAGATGTTAATAACCATGCATGAGCAGCACCTATTAGATGGAGGGTGTCCAACAACCAATCAGTTCCAGACATTCCCCCAGGAAGGAGGTACACAGCTCATGTTGTCTGATAGTTCAACCATGCCTAGATGGTTAATACTGCTGTTTGATCATGTCCACATATTTACTTTGTGCCAGGAAAAGCTCTCAACAAGGGAAGTGTCCAGGAGTCTTGGAGTGAACTAAAGTGATGTTGTTCGGACATGGTGGAGTGACAGATGGACAGGAACTGTCAATGACATGCGTCACTCAGGCCGCCCAAGGGCCACTACTGGAGTGGATGACTGCTACCTATGGGTTATGGCTCAGAGGACCCTAACAAAAATGCCACCATGTTGAATAATGCTTGTCATGCAGCCACACATGTTATGACTCAAACTGTGAGCAATAGGCTGCATGATGGGCAACTTCTCCCGACCCCCGCAGGGGGTCCACAACTCTTTTGTGGATACGTGCGTAGCGAGCACGGGACCCTGAGCTAATGTGGCCCTCCTTCCTTTCCGGGCTGCATACCCCCCCTTTCCGCATCCTTCCCTGTCCCCCATCTCCCCCCCCCCCCCCTCCACTCCACTGGCTCTTTCCTTCCCTTTCTCCTCCTCTGGGACTATGGTTTGTGCCTATACTTGCAAGTCTTCGTCCTTCCTCTGTTCTTCTCTTTTCCTTCCCTCTTCTCTTTGCACTTTTCTCCACTGCGGCGATTGAGACCCCTCTTCTTTCCTTTCCCTTTCTCTTTTTTCCTTCCTGTGCGTGTCTGAAGGCCGACCCACGCACTTCCATGCGTAGCTGGTGATGGGGTAACGCGTAATTCCCCGCCCCGGGTAGAAAGGTAGGACACGTACGCACCCCCTGGTAATGGCCAGGCCCAGGGAGGGGTGATTACCCGAGCTGATACCTTCCGAAAGTGCCGATTGGTCCCTCCATCCGTTTGTCAGGAGGTGTGACCTGAGGTGTGAACAATCACCTAAGGCCCTCAGAGAGGGCCCCCACAAGGGAGGAGCGCGCCATCGGAGACGCCGGTAATCATGGGGGATTCTTCCGCAATGGTTTCCTCACCTTCCACTATGTCTGCTCACAAACGTAAGTTCACTGAGTCTCAGCCACAGACAGTTCTTCCATCGTTGCCACAGTTCCTTGTTGTTTCTTGGTCTGACGAAGGTCACGACTTCTCCACAGTCAACCCTTTCATTATTCAGAAAGGTGTCGACGCAATTGCAGGTCCTGTAAAGTCTTGTTCCAGATTATGAAATGGCATCCTGTTGTTAGGAACAGTCAGTGCCCTCCAGGCACAAAAATTGCTGCGTACCTCACTACTCCACACCTTCCCTGTCCGGGTGGAACCGCACCGTACTTTAAATTCCTCGCGTGGAGTCGTTTATACACGCTCCCTCGATGGATTGTCTGACGAAGAAATTCAGCACTACCTGTCTGACCAGGGCATAACGGCTGTTCATAGGGTTATGAAAAGGGTTGACACGAACATCATTCCAACCCGCACTGTCTTCTTGACATTTGACAAAGTTCAACTCCCATCGAAAATCAAAGCGGGCTATGAGATAATTTCCGTCCGCCCTTATGTCCCAAACCCTACGCATTGCTATCAGTGTCAGCGGTTCAATCACACCAGCCAGTCCTGTTCCAATCTGGCCAAATGTGTTACGTGTGGCAAGGATGCCCATGAGGGTGCTTGTCCACCTCTATCCCCTCACTGCATCAACTGTATGGGTGACCACGCTGCTTCCTCTCGAGATTGCCCCGTTTTTAAGGACTAAAAGTTCATCCAGGAAGTTAGAGTGAAGGAAAAGGTGTCGACCTTTGCTACTCGAAAATTATTTGCCAGTCGACAGCCCACCGTGCCTCAGACAGGAAAATTCAGCACTGTCCTTGCTTCTCCTCAGCCAACAAAGGAGGCGGCCACGCAGACTTGCGACCTCACCTTTAGTACCACGGTCGTCAGATCGGCCAGCGCAAAGATCGCCCGTTCAACCTCACCCCTGCCCACTATCTGGCTCACCCTTTGTCGGGTTCTGCTAAATCTCGAGCCCAAAAGTCAGACACCAAGACTTCGAAAAAAGAGCATACTCGTGAAGAGTTTTTACGTACCGCAACTTCCCAACCATCAGTTCCTCCTTCATCTAAACATCATACTTCCAAGAAGGCTACAAAGAAACCCAGTTCCTCTCCTTCTCCGCCAAGGCGTGTCCCATCTACAGCACCACCTGGTGGAAATTGCCCTGAGCCGTCTTCTGTGTCGCCGAGGCGCACTGCTGGCGGCTGATCAACCGGCTGATCGCTGGTGGCAGGAGCTGCTCCTGACCAACCTATGGATCAGGATCTTCTGCTTTCGGCTGAATGCCATTCCATGCTGTCGGTCGCAAGCTCTGAGCAGTCGATGAGTTGACAGCAACCTTGGTCACATTCCTCCATTTTCTGTTCACCCTATGTCCATTATCCACTGGAATATCCATGGTATTCGAGCCAATCGGGATGAATTGTCGATCCTCTCGCGATCCTACTCGCCGGTAATCTTCTGTCTTCAGGAAACAAAGCTGCGTCCCCATGACCGCTTTGCTCTCCCTCATTTTCAGTCCGTCCGATATGATCTCCCCTCTGTTGAAGGCACTCCAGCACATGGAGGACTCATGATTCTTCTCCATGAAACTCTCCATTATCACCCAATCCATTTAAACACTTCCTTCCAAGCTGTTGCCGTTGGTCTTTCCCTTTCCGGATACACGTTCTCTCTTTATACTGTATACATGCCATCGTCCACACCAATGGCACGAGCTGATCTCCTTCATCTTCTTGGTCAGCTGCCACCCCCCCTATTTGCTGGTTGGGGACTTAAATGCCCACCACCCTCTTTGGGGATCTCCACATCCTTGTCCACGTGGCTCACTATTGCTAGACATCTTCCACCAAGCGGATCTAGTTTGCCTCAACACTGGGGTCCCCACTTTTTTGTCTGCTTGCACGACAAATTTATCTCATTTAGACCTTGCGTTCGGTTCTGTTCCGCAAGCTCGGCGATTCGAATGGTTCGCCCTCGATGATACACACTCGAGTGACCACTTTTCATGTGTCCTTAGACTGCAGCCTCAACTGCCATATATGCGCCCACTATGCTGGAAGTTTGCCCAAGCCGATTGGACACTTTTTTCGTCTCTAGCAACATTCGATGAACGTCGCTTTCCCAGCGTCGACGATGAGGTCACACATATTACCAACGTTATTCTTACAGCTGCGGAATGTTCAATACCACGCACCTCCGAATTGCCCCGGCGCCCCCCAGTTCCTTGGTGGAACGAGGCATGCCGTGACGCAATATGTGAGCGGCGACGTGGTCTTCGCATTTTCCGCCACCATCCTACTTTGGCCAACTGTATCCGCTATAAGCAGTTCCATGCGCGATGCCGTCGCGTCATCCGTGATAGCAAGAAGGCAAGCTGGAAATTCTTTATTAGCTCATTTAACACCTTCACTCCCTCCTCGGAAGTTTGGAGTCGGCTCTGACGGTTCTCAGGCGCGCCTAGTTTCTCCCCGGTCTCTGGGCTCACTGTCGCGCATGATACATTAGTAGACCCCGTCGCAATTTCGAACTCATTGGGTCAGCACTTTGCTGAGATTTCGAGCTCTTCAAATTACCCACCAGAGTTTCTCCCGAAGAAACGTGCAGCGGAAGTGCGACATCTTGCTTTCTCCTCTCAAAATCACAAAAGCTACAATACTGTTTTCTCCATGTGGGAACTCCAACATGCACTCTCTTCTTCTCGCTCCTCCGCCCCAGGACCGGATGGTATCCACATCCAAATGTTGCTGCATTTATCAACCCATAGTCTGCGTTACCTCTTTTACCTTTATAATCGAATTTGGACCAACAGTACTTTTCCCAGATGATGGCGGGATGCTATCGTCGTTCCCATTCCGAAACCTGGAAATGACAAACATCTCCCCTCTAGCTATCGCCCCATTTCTCTTACGAGTAGTGTCTGTAACGTTTTGGAGCGTATGGTGAGTTACCGTTTAGCTTGGTGGCTGGAATCTTGCAGTCTTTTAACACTTGCCCAATGCGGTTTCCGAAAGCATCGTTCTGCAGTTGACCATCTTGTTGCTCTCTCCACTTATATCATGAACAATTTTCTCCGGAAACGCCAAACGGTAGCAATATTTTTTGATCTGGAGTGAGCATACGATACCTGTTGGAGGACAGGCATCCTCCGCACACTGTTCTCTTGGGGTTTTCGAGGCCGGCTGCCTCTTTTTCTTCGCGAATTTGTGGCAGAGCGCACATTTAGGGTGCGGGTGAACACTACTCTCTCCCGTACTTTCTCCCAAGAAAAGGGGGTACCCCAGGGCTCTGTGCTGAGTGTGGTACTGTTTGCCATTGCCGTAAATCCAATTATGGATTGTCTCCTTCCTGACGTCTCGGGCTCCCTCTTTGTGGGCGATTTTGCGATCTACTACAGCTCTCAACGCACCAGCCTTCTTGAATGACGTCTTCAAGGATGTCTCGATCGCCTCCACTCTTGGAGCATCGAAACCGGCTTCCGTTTTTCTCCCAGTAAGACCGTTTGTGTTAATTTTTGGCGACGTAAGGAGTTTCTTCCACCCTCCTTACATCTAGGACCTGTCAACCTTCCGTTTTCAGAGGCCACTAAATTCTTGGGTCTTATGTTTGACTGAAAACTATGCTGGTCCTCCCACGTTTCCTATCTTTCGGCTCGCTGTCTGCGATACCTCAACACCCTCCGTGTCCTGAATGGTACCTCCTGGGGAGCGGAGCGAGTGGTCCTTCTCCTACTCTATCGCGCCTTAGTGCGCTCAAAATTGGACTATGGAAGCATAGTCTACTCCTCTGCTCGGCCGTCTATTCTTCGGCGTCTCGACTCTATCCACCACCGTGGATTACGTTTAGTGTCTGGAGCTTTTTACACCAGCCCTGTGGAAAGCTTTTATGCTGAGACTGCTGAACCTCCGCTGTCCAATCGGCGAGCAGTCCTTCTGAGTCGTTATGCTAGCCATCTGTCTTCCATGCCTGCTAATCCAGCCCATGACATTATTTTCGACGCCTCCTTTGATGTAGGGTATGAAGGCCGCCCCTCCTCCCTACAACCACCGGGAGTCCGCTTCCGTCAACTGCTCCACTCTCTTTCCTTCCGCTTTCCTAAAAGCTTCTTGACAACTTGGGGTACAGCACCACCTTGGCTCCGTCCCCGGATCTGCCTGCTCCGTGACCTTTGTCGATTTCCCAAGGATGGTACCCCTTCACTTGTTTATTGTCGGGCATTTGCTGCTCTATGTGCACAAATGACAGACGCCACATTTATTTACACCGATGGCTCGAAAACATCGTTAGGTGTAGGGAGTGCCTATATTGTTGGCGACACCTCAAATCACTTTCGGCTTCCCGACCAGTGTTCGGTTTATACTGCAGAGCTTTACGCTGTTCACCAGGCTGTCCACTACATCCGCCGCCATCAGCGGATACAGTACGTAATCTGCTCAGATTCTCTCAGCTCTCTCCTCAGTCTCCAAGCTCTTTACCCTGTACACCCTCTGGTCCACCGGATTCAGGACTGTCTGCGCTTGCTCCACCTGGGGGGCGTCTCGGTGGCGTTCCTCTGGCTCCCGGGAAACGTTGGTATCTTTGGAAATGAGGCGGCTGATATTGCAGCCAAGGCTGCAGTCTCTCTTCTTTGACCAGCTATCCAATCGATTCCCTTAGATATCTACGGAGCATTTTATCTCATCGTGTTGTTCATTTATGGCACGCGCATTGGTCGACACTTCCCCAAAATAAATTGCGGGACGTGAAAGCTCTTCCTTGTGCTTGGACCTCTTCCTCCTGAACGTGTCGTCGGGAGGAGGTAATTTTAACCAGACTCCGGATAGGGCACTGTCTTTTTAGCCATCAACATCATTTAAGTGGCGATCCTCCCCCACTCTGTCCCCACTGCTCTCAGCTGTGGACGGTAAGACACATTTTAATTGAGTGCCCCTCTTTTAATCCGTTACACGCCCTTCTACAGCTTTCGCCTGATATATCGTCGATTTTAGCAGATGACACGCACTCAGCCGATCGCGTTCTCGAGTTTATTAGTGCCAGTGAAATGACGTCAGTCATTTGAAGCTTTTTTTGGGGACAACCAACCCCTTTCTGTAGTGGATTTTTAAGCCTTCCTTCTGCTTTTAGTTTCTCCAATTTTATGACTTTTGTTCCCATTGCTGCTGGTTTCCACTTTCGTTTTTTACTGTTTCCTAAGTCACGGACCAGGCGCTAATGACCATAGCAGTTTTGTGCCCTAAAACAAAAAAAAAAAGAACTCCTCCCGACTTCCATGGCAAGGTCAATCTATGGAAACATGACACAATGCAGCGCAGTACAGATGGGCCCAGCAACATGCCGAATGGACCGCTCAGGACTGGTATTATGTTCTCTTCATGTCGCATATGCCTTCAACCGATCATCGGAGATATGTTTGGAGGCAACCCAGTCAGGCTGAATGCCTTAGACACACTGTCCAGCAAGTGCAGCAAGGTGGAGGTTTCCTGCTGTTATGAGGTGGCATTATGTGGGGACGACATATGTTGCAGGTGGTCATGGAAGGTGGTGTAATTGCTGTACAATACGTGAATGCCATCCTCTGACCAATAGTGCAACCATATTGACAGCATATTATCGAGGCATTCATCTTATGGACGACAATTCCTGCCCCCTTTGTGCACATCTTGTGAATGACTTCCTTCAGGATAATGACATCAAATGATTAGTGGTTTATTAGTATTGAGGAGTGGGACAATCTGGACCAATAGTGCGTTGATAAACTTGTGGATAGTATGCCACGATGAATAGGGGCATGCATCAATGCAAGAGGACATGCTACTGGGTATTTGAGGTACCAGTGTGTACAGCAATCTGGGCCACTACCTCTGAAGTCTTACTGTATGGGGGTACAAAATGCAATGTGTGGTTTTCATGAGCAATAAAAAGGGCAGAAATGTGTTTATGTTAATCTCTATGCCAATTTTCTGTACAGGTTCTGGAACTCTCGGAATCAAGGTGATGAAGAATTTTTTTTTTTTTTTTTTTTTTTTTTTTTTTTTTTTTTTTTTTTTTTTTTTTTTTTTTTTTGTATTTGTGTTTCAAGGTGGTTTGTTTACAGACAGATTACAACAGAACATGTCCAATATCAGGCATTAGTCATGACTGCACAGTTTTACTATATGCAAACAACTTTGAGCACAGTTGGGCTTTGAGTACAGTTTACATGTCAGTTTCTTCTCTTAATTTACTTTTCTGGCAAACTGCATTTTATCACCAATGTTTATATATGAGACTCAGGTAATGAGATCTGGTGTTCACTGTTCCCTTTTTCTTCTTTCCCTCTATTACTAAATTACGATTGGCTACTAGATCTTGATATTTCATTAGCACTGTAACATATTTGATAACATCCTCCACTATGTTTCGTTTTAGGGACCCAATTGTTTGTTGCCGCCTTTGTAACATGATATTTACTTTGGATTCCATACCGGTACCATGTAAAATTCATTAATGGCTTTTATACTGGCATTAATCATACATTTTTCGGGGTTACCTCAATAAATTTGTTGTAACACCAATTGAAGTTGACACCTAGAACACCACCTCTAAGATTTTTTGAGCAGATGATACAGAGGTTCTGGTGGAATTTCATCAAAACCATGGGTCATCATTTCCTACACTTTTACCCAATAGCTTTACACCCATGTAAGAAAAATTTCCCAGTAGATTTGTCCGCTGAAATTCCAAACCAAAATATATACATACCACTCTCAGCCTGATTACCCTACAGGCAACATTTACACTTACCAAACACTGCAACACAATTAACTGCTGAAAACTAGAATTAAATCACCTAACACACTTTACAAACACTAATTTTCATAATGTATGAACCACAAAAATTTAACTTGCAGGTTGGCACATTA
The DNA here is from genome assembly GCF_023864345.2 of Schistocerca serialis cubense. Classification (NCBI taxonomy): domain Eukaryota; kingdom Metazoa; phylum Arthropoda; class Insecta; order Orthoptera; family Acrididae; genus Schistocerca; species Schistocerca serialis. Next base: position 28,176,644 of record NC_064639.1, on the reverse strand, counting down.
GACGTATGCCAATACATAAAGAAAACAGAGCAGATTTAAATGATGTAGTCAAAATGGGACTGGAAAGATTACCAACCTGGCTTCTGCTTCATCTCCTTATTCTTCTCGGTAAGGCACAAGTAAATAGTCTCCACACTGAAATCCTTGCAATTCTTAATGTTATTCAGTAATTGATGCAACATAACTTTCTTATAGTCTTGGTTGGTCACACTTTCATTAACTTTAAATTGACTGTTTGGATCATGACTAGTCACCTAATGCTTCTATGCTGAAGTGAAGTGCCATAGAAACTGGTATAGGCCTGTGTATTCAAATACAGAGATAAACAGGAGGGTACAGGACTAAGGTCAGCAATGCCTATGTAAGACAACAAGTGTCTGCACAGTTGTTAGCAACTGCTGGTACTATGGCAGATTACTGACATTTAAGTGAGTTTGAACATGGTGCTACAGTTGGCACATGAGAGATGGGACACATCATCTCTGAGGTAGCTATGGAGTGGGGGATTTTCCAATACGGCCATTTCATGAGTATACTGTGAATATCAGAAATTCATTAAAACATTAATTGTCTGATATTGCTGTAGCCAGAAGAAGATCCTGCAAGAATGGGACTAATGATGACTGAAGTGCACCCCTTCTTCAAATTGCTGCAGATTTCAATGCTGGGCTGTCAACAAGTTTCACCATGTGAACCATTCAATGAAACATCATCGATACCAGCTTTCGGAGCTGGATGCCCATTCGTGTACCCTTGATGACTGCATGACACAAAGCTTTACACATTTTCTGGGCTTGTCAACACTGACATTGGACTGTTGATGACTGGAAATATCTTGCCTGGTCGAACACATCTCATTTCAAATTGAATCAAATGGCTGGACATTTATAAGTATGGAGACAACCTGATGAATCTATGGACACTGTATGTCAGCAGGAGACTGTTGAAGCTGGTGGAAGCTCTATAATGATGTGGGGAATTTGAAGTTGGAGTGATACAGGACCCCTGATACATCCAAATATGATTCTGACAAGTGACATTTATGTAAGAATCCTGTCTGATTACCTACATCTACTCATATCCACTGTGCATTCTGATGGACTTGGGCAATTCGAGGAGGACAATGTGACACCCCACACATCCAGAATTACTAAAGTGGCTCCAGGAATGCTCTGTCGAGTTTAAACACTTCCACCAATGGCCACCACACTCCAGACGTAAGAATATTATTGAGCATATCTGGGATGCCTTGCAAATTGCTGTTCAGAAGAGATGTCCAACCCCTCATACTCTTACATATTTATGGAGAGCCCTTAAGGATTCATGGTGTCAATTCCTTCCAATACTACTTCAGACATTATCTGAGTCCATGCTACATTGTGTTGTGGCACTTCTGCATGCTCATGAGGGGTCCTACACAATATTAGGCAGGTGTAGCAGTTTCTTTGGCTCTTCAGTGTATTTGTACATCAAAAGAACCAGGCTGGACCACCCATTCAGTGACAGTAAATTATGAGTCACCTCATAATGCAGTTTCTATAGAAACAGGAAGCTGAACACAGTTAATTATTAAAGTCCCCATAAGCATTTAGTGTTGCACTGATTCTCAAAATGCATACACCAATTCTAGGTAAATAAACAACGTTTATATTCACACAGATACTTCACTAAGACATTTTGTTGGGCAGACAAATGGCACAGGAATATTCAGTTGTGCCAAAAATGGTAGCAGACAGAATTTTATGTCATTTTCTGCCTAGAACACAAACTTGAATCGATGTCTTAATTGGGTACGCTCTAGGTACCAATGTTACTGTAAAATAACATACACTGACAAAATTACTGGAGACTCAATACATAGATGTTGCAAGTGTTACTGCTGATGGTAGTCTGAAGATTCTTTTTTAAGGAAGGTGTATTTATAAACTGTCAAAGATATTTTGGGACTTGGGGAACTAGATATTTGTTTATAAAATAACTAGGTTGAAATTTGTGAAAGGTGGTTTGGTTTACATAATAAATGCTTAGATAGCAAAGTAAAAATGTTTATGTAGCTATTTTGTACATGTAAAATGTGAATTATCTGTATAGAAGCTCCACGACTTGGGTTGAATTAGAGCAGAAAATTAAGTTTTCAGTGGAAATTAATGTCTAAATACTTCAGTACAATGTTAAAATCTCAAATATAGCATCTTCAGCTCTTCTTGCATCAGTGTTTTGCTAGATGAAAATTCTGTACCAGAACTCTTTTTTTAAATTTTAATCTGGCCTGTGTTCAGAATTTCAACAGGATCTGAGATGATTCAGAACACTGAATATTTTCAACAACAATTGCCTTTAAAACATGTAGGGAGGTGAACTAGAACACATTAAACACAACTAACAGCAATTTATATTAGTTCAGCTTAATATTTGGCAGTGCCAACTACTATTTTATTTATTATCAACATGCTTTATTAATATTCAGCTGCTGAACTTACTAATACTTTATTAAGACAACATGATGTTTCTCAAAACAAATCTCAATGCTCATTATTTAATACCACACATTAGTTTACAGGGGTCAGTGCCTTAAAGAGTTTTAAATATCATTCTTACTCATTGGAAATTAGCTTCTTTCACCTTCATTGTAGGCTTGCTCATTTTGGATGAATGTGTGATTCTGTGTGTATATTGACATGTGCTCTTGACCAACACACTGACAGCACCAACATCATTGGTGAACTTGGCTATGGGACTCAGCAGAACATGTCTCACAGTTTCCTCTAAATATTTGAAATAGTCTGCTATAACTTCTCTGTTAACTTCATCTTTACACCTTTACTGTAATGTTCAGAAAGAGCTTTGTTACTTGAGAGCAGATTTTTCATGCACTGGTATTGAGGGCTTTAGTCTTCAGACCTCTTCTCTAATGTACCACTGTGGTTCAAGAAGGACTTCTTCACAATACCCTTAACTGCACCATTGATAATTAGCTGACATCATTCTACTCACTTAAATAAGCTACTGATTTTTACCATCAAGAGAGTTTGTCCACCTATTTTCAAAGGATTTGTATTATTGAACTTCATTGAAAGTGTGCTGAAAGGTATTTCATGTATTTTAGATACATTTCTGAGAGATTTTACAAGCTTTGTCTTCATTAACAACTTTCTGGGGCTTGTCTCATTATATCTTTGATAGCCAGCTGTCCAAATCTTCTTCTTGTACACTCACAGCATGTTCCAGCTTACCATGAAAAATTATGATTTTTGCATCTGTTCTCTTCATAATATTGTCAATTTTAGAAACTGTAAGTAGCTAGGCACAAGAAACTGGTCATCATCCCTCATTTCAAAAACGTGTGAAAATTTTATACAGTTCTTTATCTGTTTATATGAAACAATTACTGAACAAACAAATTAATATTCATGCAGTGTACCTCATGGTGATTCATAGGGTGTAGGTATTGGTGTAGATGGAGTGTGAAGGTGGAAGATGGAAGGTGGAAGGTTTAAATGTGGCACATTGTTAGATATATATGACAAGCTTTACAACTTAAACACGCACTGTGTCACCCAGATTTTGGATGCACACTCCAATTTCTCTCAAGCCTCCAGTGGTTGAGACTGCATGTCTATCTCCCAAACACTATTTTCAGAGTTTGTGGTTGTAATAATATACAGTTTCAAGATATGGAAAATAGACAGAATGCTCTATATTAGCAAAACAAAATTTACACTTAACATGGTACAAATTGAATTGATTCTCATCCTCACAGAAAACAGATTACAAACATGTACAAACTTATTTACATAATTCTGCAGGTATTCATTTATGGAAATGGTAGCTATTCCTGAACTTTATTAAATTACTAAACATAACACTAACACAATCTTGTTGTTCTTCCTGTGGAATACTAGACATTTAATTCATTTGTTGTAAGTGATAAGTAATTAATTGCTTTTTGAAATTTGTTGCATAGACCTAGGTACATTAGTCTTAACTTCATAAATTATTTAAGCATTACATTATTTTTGGAAACAGAATGTGCAACTATATATATATATATATATAATTACCAGCTATTCAGTAAGTTAGAATTTCATTGAATTTCTTACATATACTACCATAAATTAATATATATTGTTCAAATTGTATAGGTCTTACATTACAACAAAGAACTTATTTGGTTGTTTGTAATTGTTTGTCAGATACTTTATCAATTTTTTTTACAGCCTTGTTGACTGTAGCAGTGCACTCTGCAAAAGGAATAACTACAAAAATAAGGTTTCTAACCATCACCACTTTGTTAGACATCTCCTAACCCATAGTATTAATTTTCTTATTACAAATTCATCATATTCCTGTGCTTCATACTCCTCATTACATTTCAATTATTGTGCTATGCAATCTCATTTAAAAAAGGTTGGAAAATGTCGTTCCACATCCACAAAAAATACCATTATCAATTCTTATCATAAACATGACAAACCTTGTCTACTGTACTTCAGTACTCTACCTGAGGATGTTATTTTACATTAAGCCACTTATTTTTCTCTAGTTTGCCTGACAAGACTACCTCATTGCAAGTATATCTCTTCATTGACAACATTAAAGGCATTAATATTTAAATTCCTTTCCTCCCTTAATGCCAGCCTGCACAGCAATATGATAAAACCTTTTCATGAAACTGCACATTTTTACAGGTGCCGTTGACACCCCCCTGATGTGCCAACTGCCCCACCTCTCTGCACAACTGATGTGCCAACGCCATTGCCTGCCAGTTTCATCATCCGGTCAGTCTGGCTCACTGCACCTCCTCGCTGCAATACCTGATGTACCTGGCAGACTGCTCGCCTCACAGCCCAGCCTCACATCCTCACAGCTGCACCTAACGTGAGTGGATTTATACTTGGGTTGTGGCCTCACTGTCCGCAAATCAAAAATTTCAGCCAATTAGGTGAAAAAAGTGGTGAAAAACCCATAAATTTCTCTCAAATGATGCATGATTTATTTATTTATTTATTTTTTGTAAGGTTAAGAAAGTACATCTCGTGCACACACGCACAACTACTCCGGTACCTCAGCTCAGAATGCAACTGCCAAGTGGCGTGGCAGCAGCAGCAGCAGTCTGGAGGGGGCAGAGAAGGAGAAGGGATTGTAGTGTATGGGTGGCAGGAACAGAATAACTGCCTGGTGGAGTGTGTGGGGACTAGAATGCAAGCAGATGTAGTTTTAGGAGGTTGTGGGGCAGAAGGTGGGGGAGAAAGGAGTGAAAATGAGAGTAGTGAGAAAAGATGGATAGGTGCATTGGTGAAAGTTGGAAAACGAAGATCCTGGGAGTCAAGAATAGGGAGGAGGTGATACGACCGGGGGGGGGGGTTGGAAACTGTTGGGAGGAGGGTGTGATGGTGATATGTTATACTGTTTGAGCCTGGGATTAGTTACGGGATCGGAGAGTATGTTGTAAGGATAACTCCCATCTGCACAGCTCAGAAAACCTGGTGGTAAAGGGGAGGGTCCAGATGGCTCTGTTAGTGATCCAGCCATTGAAATCGACCGTGTTATGCTCAACTGCATGTTTTGAAGCAGCCTGCCACAAATTCCATTTCTGTGCCAAACTCTTCATCTCAGAGTAGCAATTGCAACATATACTCTCAATTATTTGCTGGGTGTATTCCAATCTTTGTTGTCCTCTACAATTTTTACCTCCTACAGCTCCCTCTACTATAGTGACTGCCAGGGATGGAATGTGTAGCCACCTTGGTTTCTTCAGAAACTCAAAATAATTTTAATCTTGATACAGTACAAGAAAATTTGTACTCCAGATTATATTTTTACAACTTCATTCTCTTCCATTTTAAGTACAAATTACAGTTTTATTATTGCTTATACATACGGTTCCCAGCAAGAGAATGTTCACAGTTGTGCCATGGTTTTCCCTGAAAGGGTATTCAAATTGTGTCTTTCAGAACAATTCACAGAATATGATGCTGAGTTCATGGCACTATGATGGCATTGGAAGAGATCCACAGATATTATCATAAAAAGTGTTTTTCTGTTCCGACTGGCTTAGTGCACTACAAGCACTTCACCAAATGTACCCAGTAGACTATTTGATCTGTGATTCCTTACAGCGGCTCCAACACTGTGGCAAGGAGGTGATCTTCTACTAGGTACCTGGCCACATTGGGATAGAGGGAAATGACACAGCCTACAAAACAGCTGAGGAGGCATGTTGCGATGGTGGTGTCTGTCAATGTCCTATAATGTCACAAGACATCATCTCATTTCTGACAAATGCGTCATGCAGTAGTAGGAGACTAAGTGGTTGCAGGTGACAGAAAACCAACTGCAGTCACTCAAATCAACCACACAAGTGTGGCGGACTTCGTGCCAACCTCACCGCTGGGAAGAGGTTCTGCTTATTGAGCTGCATGCCCAACATAGGTCTTTAATACATACTTTCCTCCTCTGGTGGGAGGATCCACCACTCTGTGAAGTTTGTGCTGTGCCACTTTCAGTTCAGCATGTTATGACAATGTGTGTCCTATTTACTGTTATTAGGGCAACTTCAGTCTTGGTGGAGATCTGCCCACTATCCTCACTGATACTGATTGCAGTGTTAAGAGTGGTGAATTTTTGTGAACTGTTAGGCCTCATCTCTAAATTGTGGAAGCGGGGTGTGGAGGGGGGGGGGGGGGGGGCGGAGGCAGGCAGGCTGCTCTGCATGTTGGGTAGGCCTTCATCCCCACTGATGAGATTGGCATACTGACTTTTCGTTAGGGTACTGATGACCATTACATTGAGCACCCTTCACATCATCATCATCATCTTCATCATAAACAATTACCATGGTAGTTATCCCCCAATGTCTTTAGACATATCCTACTATGCTGTCCCTTCTTCTGTCGTTGGTTTTCCATACATATCTTTCCTTTTCAATTCTCCAGGAAACCTCTTCACTCTTTACCTTCTCAATGCACCTAATTTTCAACATTCTTCTATAACACCACATCTTGAATGCTTTGATTCTCTTCTTTTCTGGTTTTTCCATGGTACATGTATCACAAACATACAAAGCTTTGCTTCAAATGTACATTATCAGAAATTTCTTCCTCAAATTTAATGCCTATGTTTGAAACTGGTACACACCTCTTGGCCAGGAATGCCCTTTCTGCCAGTACTAGTCTCTTTTTGATGTCTTCTTTGCTCTGACCATCATGGATTATTTTGCTGCCTAGGTAGCAGAATTCCTTAACTTTCTCTACTTCGGGATCACCGATTTGGATGTAATGTTCTCACTGTTCTTATTTCTGCTCCTTCTCATTACTTTCATTTTCCTTTAATTATTCTTCTCATTCCATATTCTGTACTCATTAGACTGTTCATTCCATTGAACAGATTCTGTAATTCTTCTTCACTTCCACTGAGGATAGCAATGTCATCAGCAAGTCCCATCATTGATATCATTCACCTTTAATTTTAATTCCATTCTTGAACCTTTCTTTTATTTTCCAATTACTTCTTTTCTGTATAGATTGAACAGTAGGGGTGAAAGGCAATAACCCTTTCTTACACTCTTTAGAATATGAGCACTTTATTCTTGGTCTCTCATTCTTATTCTTACCCCCTTGCTTCTTGTTCACATTGCATATTACCTATCTTTCCCTATAGCTTACCCCCCCCCCCCCCCCCATTTTTCTGATAATTTTGAATGTCTAGCACCATTTGACATTGTCAAGTGCTTTTTCCAGTTGACAAATTCTATGAACGTGTCTTGATTTTTCTTCAGTCTTGCTTCCATTATCACCTGCAATGTCAGAATTGCCCCTCTGCTTCTTTAGTTTTCCTAAGGCCAAACTGATTGTCATCTAAGACATACACAATTTTTTCCCATTCTTCTATATACTATTCTGGTCAATAACTTGGATGCATGAGCTTTTAAGCTGATTGTGCAAAAATTATCACACTTGTCTTCTCTTGCTGTCTTTGCAATTTTGTGAATGATGTTTTTCCAAAAGTCAGACAATATATCATCAGACTCATACATTCTGCACATCAGCATGAACAGTCACTTTGTTGACATTTCCCCCAATGACTTTACAACTCCTGATGGAATGTTGTCTATCGCTCTGCCTTATTCAATGTAGCTCTCCCAAAGCTCTTTCAAATTCTGATTCTAATACTGGATCCCCTTTCTCTTCCATATCAACTTTTGTTTCTTCTCCTATCACATCATCAGAGAAGTCCTCCCCCCTTACAGGCCTTCAGGGTACTCCACTCACCTATCTGATTTCTTCTCTGCATTTAACAGTTGAATTGCTATTGCACTCTTGATGTTACCTTCATTGCTTTTAATTTCATCCAAGGTTATTTATACTTTTCTGTATACTGCACTAGTCATCCCAACAATCATTTCATTTTTGATTGCTTCATATTTTCTCTGCAGCCATCTTGTGTTAGCTTCCCAGCACTTCCCATATGCTTTGTTCCTAAGTGACTTGTATTTCTGTATTTCTAAATTTGCCTGAACATTTTTGTACTTCCTCCTTTCATTGATCACATGAAGTATTTCTTGTATTACCTATAGTTTCTTTGCAGTTACTTTCATCATATCTATGTTTTTCTCTCCAGTGTCTGTGATTTCTCTATTTAGAGGCATCCAGTCCTCTTCAATTGAACTCTGTACTGAGCCATTCCTTAGCACAGTATCTATAGCCTAAGAGAACGTCAATTGTATCTCCTCATTCCTTGGTACTTTTGTATACCATTTCTTTGGACATTGATTGTTCCTGAGTAATCTCTTGAACTTCAGCCTACCCTTCATCACTACTCAATTATGATATATGTGTATGTTTCCTCCTGTGTACTCCTTACAATCCAATATCTGATTTAGAATCTCTGCCAAACTGTGATATAATCTAACTGAAATCTTCATGTATCTTCCAGTCTTTTCCAAGTATACCTCATTTGTGGTTCTTGAATAAGAGTATTTGCTATTAGTTGCTGGAATTTATTGCATGACATAAATAGCCTTTCTCCTCTTTCATTCTTAGTACCAAACCCATATTTTTCCAGAGCCCTTTCTTTTACTCCTTCCCCTATAAGTGCACTCCAGTATAAAAAGCTATGCAGTGGTTGAAGCAGAGCTTGTAAATCATATGGCTGCCTTCACAGACGACCCAGCCTCTGATGGGGTAGGATAGTCCCATCAACACTGGAACGGGAAGTGACAGGTGGGTGGATTGCACAGATCTTACACTTGGGTTTTCCACAGGGATATGATCCTTATGACAAGGGATTAGTATTGAGAGTGGCATAGTGATAGAGAAGGATGTTGTGGAGTTTGGGTGGGTGATGCAACACCATTTTAGGAAGGGTGGAAGTATCTTGGGTAGGATGTCCCTCATTTCACGACATCATGATAGATAATCAAAGACCTGGTGATGGATGTGGTTCAGAGATTACAGTCCAGGCTGGTACTGGTTGACAAAGGAGTCACTCTTTTTGGCTGGTTCTTGGTAGTGGTGGGAGGATTGGTGGGGTGGTGAGGGGAAATGGCACAGGGGCTCTGTTAATGGACTATGTCTGGGGTAGACCCTCAGAATACTGAGCAAGGGAGTTCCTGTCACTACAGATATGCCATCCCCAGGTGGTTATGTGTTTAGGGAGGGATTTTTGGTGTGGAAGGGATGAAAGCTATCACACAGATTCTGTTTATGGTTGGTGGGTTTAATGTGGACAGAGGTGAGGATGGAGTCATCAGAGAGGTGGTGGTAAATGTTAAGGAAGGTGGCATGCTGGGTTGAGGAAGAACATGGGAAGCAGATGGGAGAGAGTGTGTTCAGGTTGTGAAGGAATGAAGATAGGGAGACTTGGCCCTGAGTCCAGATCATTGAGATATCATTAATGAACCTGAACTAGACTTAATGGTTTGGAATTTAGGAAGGCTATGGTGGCCCCCTCCTAGAAAGGAGGGTGCGATGCAGGTGCCCATGGCTGTGCTGCCGATTTGTTTTTATATACCTTCCATTCAGAAGAGAAGCATCTGTGAGTTAGGATAAAGTTAGTAAGGTGCATGAGGAGTGATGTAGTTGGTCTGGAGTCTGCAGGATGCTGGAAAAGGTTGCATTAAATAGTCACAAAGTGGTGAGCATGAGGGATGTTGTTGTATAGGGATTTGACATCAACAATGACAAATAGGCATCGTGGTGGTGGTGGTGGTGGTGGTGGTGGTGGTGGTGGTGGTTTGGTGGTGGTGGTGGTGGTGGAGGAGGAGAGGTCCAGTAAAAGAGGTCATCAGTCCTGAGGGATTAGGGAAGAATGGGCAAGGAAGTTGGTCATGCCCTTTTCAAAGAAACCATCCTGGCATTTGCCTACAGCGAATTTAGGGAATCCACAGAAAATCTTAACCAGGATGGCTGGACATGGGTTTGAACTATTGTCCTCCTGTATGCAAGTCCAGTGTGCTAAGCACTGCACCACCTCGCTTGGTATTCTGCAGGAGGCTAGATAACAAGCAATTGTTTGTAGGTACTGGTCAATGAGGGCAGAAATTCTTTCAGTGGGGCAATATAGCAAGCCACAATGGGGCATCCAGGACTGTTTAGTTTCTGGATTTTTGGGAGTATCTAGAAGGTGGGATTTCCTCAAGATTGCAGCTGCTGTCTCACATGGTAGTTTCATTCTGGTCTGAACTGCCAGAGGCAGTGGTGGTGTGTATGAGGTGTGCTTGCTTGTGTGTATGTATGGTGTGCATTTCTCTGTACTCTTTTGCTGGTAAAAAGTGTCTTCTGCTTGTGCCTGCCTGCAATTTTATCTCTGTTCTTTACAGTAAATAGCAATCTGTCTTTTCCTAAATTGTTGATATTCCTACTTTCCTGACATGTTTTTGAACACCTCTACCATATGTGCCCAACACTTCATGAAGGCTCTCTCTCTCTTCAATAACTCAAGTGCTTCATTTTTTGGGTTGTTATGGAATGTAGATGAGACTACATATCAATTTGTCGAATGGCATGCTCTCCCCACTCATTAAATACACTGTTGTGGGGATCAGTATAAAGGCAGGGTTTCTGCAAAAGTGATAGTACAATATCTGAGGCATGTTGTGGTTGTGGTTGTCACTCTGAAGACTGGTTTGATGCAGCTCTTCAGACTACTCTCTCCTGTGCCAGCCTCTTCTCCAAATAACCACTGCAACATACATTCTTCTGAATCTACTTACTGTGTTCTTCTCTTGACCTCGCTCTATGATCCCCCCCCCCACAAAACCAACCCCACCAACACACACTTCCCTCCAATACTAAATTCACGATTCCTTGATGTCTCAGAATTTTTGTCTTCCTTGTTATTGTAATCTTCTGTTCAAAGACTGGTTTGATGCAGCTCCCCATGCTAGTTTATCCCATGCAAGCATTGTCTCCTCTGAGTAGCTACTGCAATCTATATCCCTCTGAATCTCCTTCCTGTATTCACTGTATTCATTTCTTGGTCTCCCTCTAAAATTTTTACCCCACACACTTCCCTCCAGTACTACAGTGGTGATCTGTTGATGCCTCAGAATGTTTCCTACCAACTGCTACCCTTTTTTAGTCAGATTGTGCCACAGATCTACCCATGTAATCTTCAGCATTCTTCTGCAGCACCACATTTCAAAAGCATCTATGCTCTTCTTGTGTAACCTGTTTATTGTCCATGTTTCAATTCCATACATGGCTACACTCTATAAAAACTTTCAGAAAGGACTTTCTGACACTTAAATCTATCCTCGGCGTTAACAAAATTCTCTTCTACAGAAACGCTTATCTTGCCATTGCCAGTGTACATTTTATATTGTCCCTACATGACCATCATCAGTTATTTTGCTTCCCTGCTAACAAAACTCATTTACTATTGTAAGTGTCTCATTTTCTAGTCTAATCCCTTCAACATTATCTGCTTACTGTACTGCCTTAACTGTCTGAATAATTTCTTTTATTTTCTCGTGCATTTTTTGTACCTCTTCATCATCTGTGGAGCTAATTGAGAAAAAAATTTGTACTGCTGACATGGGTGTTGGCTTTGTGTTTGTCTTGGTTACAATAATCCATTCAGTATGCTGTTCATAGTAGCCACATCCCAGTTCACTTATTCATTATGAATCCTACTCCTACATTACGCTTATTTTATTCTATTTTATAACCCTGCATTCATCTGATCAAAAATTTTGTTCCTCGTCCCACCAAACTCCACTATATATCTAGCCGTTCAGTGCCAACACAGCGAGCCTATTTCAGTTAACATTAAAAGGCCAGTTCACTCTGTCATCCAGACAGTTGCCCCTACAGCTACTGAAAAGACTGCTGCCCTTTTTAAGGAATGACACATTTGTCTGATCTCTCAACAGATACCCTTCCATTGTGGTTGAATCTATGGTATGGGTACCTGTATCACTCAGGCATGCAAGCTGTCTCTCCAATGGCAAGTCAAAGGCTACATGTGGACCAGGGAAAGACGGACACCTTTGTCTTCGAACCAGTTTTGGGCTGTAGCAGAAACACAAATATATGCCTTACCTTATTGATGAAATAGTGTTTCATCCCACTAAGTCTTCATACATTCTAATCAGTTCTTTCTCTAACATCACAGTGTACATGTTAGAGTTTATTCTAGTGTTGAGCCAAGCAATATGTGATTTACTTTTAGTGCAAAAAGCTGAACAAACTAAAATACTTCCATTACAAAATTTATGCTCATCCTTACCTACTGGTCTCTTCTCAGATAACGGCAGTAATCTTGAAATCCATCCAACCCATCTAAATTAAACTTCTTCTCATTATTGAAGATCACTTTATCCCATTCTGGCATCCATCATAAACGTTCTTCACCATACTTCTATCCTTCCCGTTTATGTTTGGGTGTTGGAGCAGGTTTCTGCAGACTTTTCTTGAATGCAGGATGTTTTCATACAACAAAATTGTTGTATACATCTGGCAGTTAATGGCTGCTTTACATCAGCAACTAGTTAAGAATAATAACTGTTTGTGGCCCTTTCTTTGCATGAAAGTAATCGTTTTGATGCCTCAGATAATTTTGCCCGTATTTTCCATTCTGTCCATATCATCCACCTAATCTAATGCAATTATTAATCACTGTACTTAAATATTTCAACACCTTGCCAATTCAACAGTTAGAGACTCCCATTTCCTTGTATGCAGTGGTTTTTGGTTTTTCATTACATAATTGTTTTCTGGATGGCATTGGTTCAAATGGCTCTGAGCGATATGGGACATAACATCTGAGATCATCAGTCCCCTAGAACTTGGAACTACTTAAAACTAACCAACATCAGGACATCACACACATTCATGCCTGAGGTGGTATTCAAACATGCGACCACAGTGGTTGCCGACGCGAATGGTATTTTCACGGTTTATATACAAGACACACACATCACTTATGTTGTCTGTTTCCAGTTTGCAGGAAAGGATTGTATGCACACACTAATACCACACAGAGCAGACTACTTTTACAGTGACTTACACCCTTTACCTTATGAATCATAGATGTCTGGCTGTATAATGTACTAGTGATGTCAAATACTCTAACATTTGACTATGTTAGTTGGTATACTGGATGTCATACTATTGCATATACACTCTACACAATTATTACAGCTAACAATTTTTATTTTCCTGCAAATATTCATCTTTTGCACGGATTTCCACTACTGTGTAAGACTTTGTCTGATAATGGCCACATCTTTCATATATGTATGAAAACCACATTACTTTGCTGCCAACCATCAAGATTCAACTACCTTTGAATCATCTGTTGGCTTCCGTGTCAGGTTCTTTGGTGAACAGTTGTTTGATGGATTTTGTGATGTTTCATCAGCACTAATGGCTACCATTGTCAAAGATTCACCTTTCATTTACATTTCTAACTGGAACAGTCGTTTGCTGCTGGGTAGGAATTCAGAATTTGTTCACCTTAAGGCTTTCCTCTTCCTTGTTCAAGCTACTGTCACGCTACAGAAATACACAAACATGACAACTTCTTTGACAAGAAAGAGACAAGAAAGAGAAAGTCTTCAAGGTGAACAGATCCTGTATTACCCAGCTGCAGCAAACGACCATTGCAGGTAGCAAGGAAAGAACCAGAGTGGTAATGAACACAGAAAAGCCCCCAGACATTGGTGTGCCAGGTACATAGACTCTGCATCCATGAGCCTGACTCCAGTCCACCACCACCAATAGAAGATGCTGCCTGAGGCTATCCTGATGGACTAACTGTAAATTTGATTCTCGGATGAGATGTTGTATATTACGAAAATTCCACAATATTTCATTGGTGCAACTGACAGACACCTTCAGATTTGGGGAAATACACTACTCAGGCTGTGACTGAAGCCTCCTATATATGACTGTCAGAGAAAAACCGTGAATGTATAAATGCACCAAATTTCTGTGACCAATAGCACAAATATGCAGATTGTTAGCGAGAGAGATAGCTACGACAAACGGCAGATGATGCATGCAGAAGCAGAGGCTTTGTCATATTTTGCACTACCATTGGCCACCTCAGTGCTCTCTGCCAGGAGATGCCTGCCAAAATGTGTGTCCATTCTGGCAGGTACCTATTTCTGAAATTGTAAACCAAATATCTATGTCGCCACAACAGCATCATTCCTTGTACGACTTGTAGTTCTGCTTACATAGCCAGTGATGGATTTCATGTTGTGCTGGATTGATATCCTGTGTCCCTGTTAAGCACATTAGTTAAGCTTTGAATTTTCGCTGCTTCTTCAATAACGCTGTCCCAATACGAAAGAACTTACTGTTTTTGTATTTCATAAAAATCCTGTACTGAGACAATGTTTGGCCACTGCAGATTTCTCTGGCTAGGATAGACATGTGTTGTCAACGTTCAACACATCTTTCTGCCACAATGTGACAAGTTTGTCAAAGTACTACAACCCAAAGCTACAGGGCATGTTATGGCACCAGGTCTCGTTAAACCAAGATCACCTTACACTGCGCCTGAAAGAGTTCAGAGTTCTGTTGGCAGACAAAAGTTGAATTTAACTTCATTTGGCCAATAATCATCCTAATTTTGAAGAAACACTGCCAGTGTATGGAAATATGACCATTCTTCTTCATTCATCAGTTTCTTCCAGCTCCCCACTTTGTCTGACATGACCAGCAAATTTCTATTTCAGAGTATCCATTCTCCAAAAATGCAGTATGGAGGTGATGTAGCTCATCAGATAAGCTGTCTGAATCCAGTATGGCTCATGCTCTGTGGACTGATTTCCTAAGCACCCCGCTTCATCGTGGAGGACAGTGACAACTGGTGGCCTGTAAGTTTGTCCACGTGTGGAGGTTTATGGTACACAGAGTGACCCAAGGTGCCATCCTCATTTCTTCGCACCAACACATTCAGGAATGGTAGTTTGCTGTTTTTCTCAATCTCCATCGGAAACTTAATGTTCGAATCGAGAGAATATAGTGGTTGCAAAAATGAATCTAGCGATCCAGTGCGCTGTGGACAGATGACGAAAGTGTCATCCACATATCACCAAAAGTAAGTAGCTTTCAAGTCTGGTGCCTGGAAGTGCTCTCTCCACAATACCTTCTGTAAAAGGATTGACCACAATGGCTGACAAGGGACTTCCCATTGCTACACCATCAGTCTGTTCAAAGTGTTGGTCATAAAATAAGAAGCCAGAGCACAACAAGTCTACCATCTGACATCCTCAGCAGCTTCCCTGGGCAGTTTAAGGATACTCTGTCCAACATTGATAATAATACGCAGAACAGGTTGTGTCCTCAGAGTGGGCGCGAATACTGAAACTGTCATGTTGAACAGAGATTTGTCTGTAAGTTTGTACACGGTCTGTCTATGAAGTCTGTGTCTTGAAATCAATTGACAAAGTCCAGTCTCTCTCTCTCTCTCTCTCTCTCTCTCTCTCTCTCTCTCTCTCTCTCTCTCTCTCTCTCTCTCTCCAGTCTGTGGCTGGCTTGATTTTTACTTCTGTTGGTGGTTGCACAGCTCATGAAGTACATAACCTTTACAAAAGTCAGAATAATTCTGAGATCTCAGCATCTTAATAAGAAAGTGAGTGTGTGCAGAAGTCTGTTCCTCTTACTTCAAAGTTTATCAAACCTGCTCACTTCTTTTGCCATCTCCTTCCAGGACAGGTATAGTATGTGTCACTTGAGGCTTTCCCCACTGATTAGTTGTAAATATGGTTCTTGGGCAAGATATCAGATGTTGTGAAAATTCCATAATATTTTGCCAACACTAGTGGTGACATCTGACTGTCTTAAATAGGAGGCTTCTCTCACTGTGATCACCGCACCTGATGATGTCAGCTGTTGTGTCAATGCATATCTGCATATCTACGTATTGGTAACCTTGCAGTTTCTTCTTCTTCTTCTTCTTCTTCTTCTTCTTCTTCTTCTTCTTCTTTTTGTGAGTGTCATAAATAGGAGGCATGAGCATTGTGTTCATCATACTTAAGATACGTGTTCATTTCACCAACGAAATAATGTGGAATTTCCACGATTACATCAGCCATCTCTTCTGAAACCATATTAACAATGGAAAGTAAAGCCTTGACAATGAAAGCCATCTGTGTTTGTGAAACTATAGAAGAGTTATCAAATCAATGTAGGACAAAGAACTCAAGTCAAAAGCCAGCAGACAGTTTGTCAAGTGGCCACAAAACCTTAACTGTTTTGCGCCTTTGAATCTATGGATTTTTTCCCATGTTTCTGTGTTCTGGCAGTAATTTAATTTTGATTTTCTAATTTTTTCTTTCTCTAATTGAATGTTAAAAAAGGGTGGGGGCTTGTAGGAGGTTCAACAATTTCTTAAAGTGAAGATTCTGTTAATTCAGTTTGGCAAGTCACGAAGTAAGTCAAAAATTCTATATTTATTGCACTCTAAGAAATATGGTTGAAGGCATTAAACAGATTATTTGAAAGACTTCCTTATTACTTACTAGATAAAATTGTCTGATGTTTCATTAGACACACATTAAAAGAGCTGCCAGAAATTTTGACAGAGGTTCACAAGGGAAATTATTATTTATTTGCTATGGACATACGACTTTGCCAAAATTTACAGCACAGTAGAGCTGTGTAAATATTAGATGAAACATTTAATTTCCCATGCAAGGAGAGTAAAAAAAAGAATGCGAAATTATCCTCAACAGCAACAATATGGGAAGAGACTGCTTGAAATGAAAGAATTAATATTGATGTGTTTACGTAACCACCCAGAAGCAGTATTGGGAAATTGGTGTACGAAGACCAGTTTTGGGAGCCCAATGTAAATGAGGTGCCACAGTAGGCTTTGAAAGGAAATTGCAAGCTTTTATCATCCCAAGGAACAACTGTTCATGGAAATGAAGACAAACTGTGTCTCTACCTTTAGTGGATACACGTTCCCCAGCACAGTTTAGTTATGAACACTGTTAATCTTAGAAGTCAAAGAAAACTTGCTGTACAAGCAAAAGGCAAGGAAATACTGCAAAACTTTAAAAAGCTCAAAATTGTAGGATGAGAAACAATAAAAGACTGAAAACAACTAGAAACTCTATAAGAGTGATCAGAGTAATTATTTTCAGCAATCCCATCCAAAACCATCATGGCAAGGAGAGATACATATTGAAATTTGAAGACATACAGAATTGATTCTGTTCCAGCCATTGGCTGGAGGAAGAGATTCGAACAAAAAAACAATTAATTTCAACTAAAAGATCAAGATGAAGACAACCCCAAGCAAGAATGAAGGAGGGCTGGTAATTTGTTGTTCAATTTTTGTTGTGCATCATCCACATATTCATCATAAAAAATGAAGAAAATAACTAATGATCACATATCTTCTTCACCAACTCTTCTACAGCATAAACCTTTATAGATTCTTCATTGTTGTGACAGTTAGAGTAATCTTCAGACAGGACACAGTGTAAAGATGGCTTGAGCATGTCCTGCATCTTTCTTTCAGATTCTGTTTACTTTGAAAAACTCAAGGCAAAGGAAAATGAATGAATTAAGACAGACAGACACAACAGACAAACATTTTACTTGGAAATTCATGTTCAACAAATGAAATTATTGTCCAGACACACAAAAATGGCAAAAAATCCATAAAATTCAAATGTACAGTAATCTCCTGATAATCCACAGTAACTGTGGATTTGAAAACCACGGATAATCAAATTATGCATATAATCTGTAAATAAAGTGCACAGTAATGAACTGGGATTTTTCAAAACAGAAATTAATTACAGTATCATAGTTTAAATCATTAATTAATATTTATAATGAACTCTACATTAATCATCACAATATATGTGAAAATTCTGCTTTTGAATAAAAATACAGTCCAGCTCTTGCAGTGTTTGAGGAGCACATTGTTTTCTACACTCGTGTTTTAACACATGATTACACTCACCCGTGACAACTCCTAGGTTAGTGGAAAATTTTCAGCAGAAAGAGGGGAGATAGCCCTGTATAAATGCAAAGAGATAATCCACTGCAGATAATTGACAGTTTACTGTAGTTGAAACTTGATGGTCGGCAGGAAATTTTCGTACGTATATGAAGTCACACTGCTGCTTTCATACTCTGGACCTCTGAAATGTTTAATTGGTGATATGCTGTGAATGTCTTCAAAAAGGCAATGTTGGTAAGCAACTATTTGTTTCTCCATTTCTCTGTCTTCATTGATAGCACTCAACACAGTGTTAACCAAAGCCTTCAATTCTTTTCTTGTCTTGCTTGATGGAATCAATGACGGCTTGATCCTCTTTCTTGTTCTTTTCATGTTCTGTTCATGGTTGTTTCTTCCATGTTCGGAAGGCTTGCATCAAATCTGCTCTGTTCTTTCTATTCTGTTTGACTTTTTTAACCTCAACATCGTACTTTAACAACACTTACTAAGGGGGAAAAAACGTAAATTTTTTGATGAATGCCTACATTGTACATGTTGAACATCTACATTCGTGTTGTCAAAAAATCCTTAATTATGCTTCTGTACTTGCTGTCATTGGCCTTTCTAGTCATGTGTATCATGAAAAAACTGAACTGACCTTTATTCCAGTATTTACTACTCGTCTCAAAGTTGTTATAACATAGATCACGACCAATAAATTCATGGTAAATATGTTCTAAATTTCCGTCATCCTTCATAAAGATTTTAAAAAAACTAGGTTGTCTCTCACAAATTGCTGTGGCATCTTTAAGCACGTCTGAGCATCTAAATATTCTCTAATGACATTCTGATTTTTGAGGATGAAGTCATTGAACATAATCACTGAGTGGTCTTAACAATCACTCAGTGGGATAATTTCATCATTATTTTGAATGAATGATGTTCTCATTTCTGTCTCCAACCTTCTGACACATTTTCATGAATTCTTGGTAGTTTGGTTGATCCAAACCCTTCCAGTAGACATACAAGTGACTTTTTCCCTTTTTCAACTATCATGGAGATAAGAGATAGTTGTCAATCATTAACATTGTTTTTCCGCATTCAATTGGTCCTACCATTACATATGTAATAGTTAGATAAGAACTCACAATGCTTTTATTTTTCTCTCTCAGGAGTTCCTACCATTGTGTTCCAGTCTGTCTTGTGACAGCTAAAGCAGTCTCAAGTCTGAATCATTCAGTGAAAACTTTTTGTCTCAGTAAATGACTCGACTGATGCAGTCAGCAATAGTCTACTTCAGTTCAAGAAAAGATTCATTCTCTCTCTGTAGAGGGTGGTCACCTGACACGTGGTGCAGGTGTTGGCTTCTGCACAATAATTTTAACTCAAAACACCATTTCAAAAACATTAAACTGTACTGAGAATGTAGCTCAGAATTGGTTTTTGATGCTATGCATGTTAAGATGATGCTGATGTATAAATAATAGAAATTCCTTTGGAAAGCATAGTTTTTGAGATTTATCAGAAGGAAGAAGAAGTCAGGCATGTCAATTAGTTATGATGAGTGTGTGGTTCAGGTGTTCATGGATAAAAATGCTAGTATTGACAGTGTGTTAGAATTTTGTGATGAAACTATTGAAGCCAATGAAGATGCCATCACTAGGTGTTCCAAAAGTTTTTGCTTTACAGTTAATAAACGGGAACCACAATCTGGTTGACAGCATGTATATGCAGCAATGTGATCACTCTTATTGGGAAACCAACATTATTCCATCGTTCAAGCCAGATGTTGCGTTCTGTGGAGCACAAATCTTTGGACCATATCATCCCTTGCTTGTTCCAGTTGTCAACAAAATTAATGACAAAAGTAAATAATGAGTTGATTGACTTCTTTGGAGCACATGTGACAATTACATTAGAAATCGTGTAGTGAAACATTCTTTTCATAAATAAACAAGATAAAGTACTATTAGTTTTGCTCCTTCCTAGTCACTTAAGACTTCCCAATAAGGACACAGAGATTAACATAAATATCGGTGATGGTTGGGTTCATCCTAACCATCCTGAATTGTGCATGAGCTTCAGTAGTGTTCAAGCCTATGGCACAGATATCCACCATACAATGGAAAATCCTACAAATAGATGATTGACAACTACGTGATGAAGCTCCCGGAGCCCATCACCATCAAGAAAGGAAATGACGTTTTGTCAGGGATGGAGCATCCATTGTTTCTTTTTTTTCCCAATGAGCTAACCATGAAAGGCCATATCCTCAACAATGGAAAGATAAGTAGTGAGAAATATAAAGTAAGTTTTGTTAGCTGTGCATAGTGCCTTTTTCAAAGATTACAATGAAGTCCAGTGGGAAGGTGATCTGACAGGATTTATATATGGTGTTAAAGCGCAAGAGATACCATTCTTTGATGGGCCAGCCATGATGAAGCTGGTGCTGAAGAAATGAGAAATGGGCACACTCCTGAAGAAAGGAAAAATTGTAGAAAGCATGGGAATCGAAATTCTTGTTGTCAGGTAAGAGGCTGATTATACGCTTGAGTTAAAGTGAGAAACGCTAACAAATTTGAAATTTGTTGGATAAGAGGCTGAAAATATGCTTGAGTTGGAGTGAAAGAGACATAGAAATTTGAAAATTCCCTTATCTTTCCTTCAGCCACAAACTGTAGAGATGACAGGATTGGCCAACAAAAGAAATTTTGAGCTAAATGCCACAAATTTCAATAGTTCAGCATAGTTTGAGAGGCCATACTTCATCTTTGTTGTGTTCTAGTCAAATCGAGAAAATAATCTTTTGGTTGACTCTTCTTTGTTAAATTACATAAAACTACAGAACATTTGCCAGAGTAATGGAAGGAATGAAGTTTTTCCTCTAAAAATGTGCAGCCTTAAATGTGTTGTACTGCTGAGGAGTGACAGTAAAGAAAGTCCACTCAGTGTCATTGAAAATTATCTGATCTTGATCAGCAACATGCCATAAAGAATGAACATGTTGGAAACACAGGGGACTATGATGAAACTGTGTGTAACTAACAGTCATAAAGTTATGAGGGATACACTTATTTGTATAATCATGTATGACAAGAAATGTTTAACATACAATGCTCAACACAGAATTTTGAGTGGAAATTTTTGACAATTTTCTCCTCCAGCTAACGCTTGTATTTCCCTTAGTCTTGTGTATTTGGCCATTGGCATATGTCCTTTCATGTTATATCTACACACTTCAGTACCACAGGTGCATATCATCATTGTGTTACTGTTACTGTCACATTTTGATGACAAATTTTACATCTGCTTGCATGAATGCTTGCATGAATGTATCTAACAAATGGATTTAGAAAAAAATACCATTGATTTCTTGACTTGGTACATTTTTGTTCCTTTTTTTCTTTGCCTGCCTTCCTTCATAGATGGTAAGACACAAGAGTTTCTTGTTGGTGAGATACCTGTTTTTTTTTTCCATATTTTTCATGCATTTTTTGCATATATTACAATGTTTGTCCTTCATGCATCAATGTATGTATGTAAGTGAAAGTCATTGAGTGACTTCCCCTCACCACAGTCTATACATCTTTTTGTAATTACCTCCATTTATTTGGAACAAAATCATCAAAAGTTCTAAGTTGTGTGCCTTAAAGTTTTTATTTTCTGCATTAATGGATCAGCATTGAGAAGATTTGCTCCTTCTTTTATAACCACACATTGTCCTGATGAAATTAAGTGTTGTCTTAACAAATCAGTTCAGTGATGAATGTGTTTTTCAGTTGTTTAACCTCAGTGGTGATGTAAAAATTATAAAGTGCACAAATTACAAGTGACAACAATTACTAGGTGTCATGTACACACAGTCTGAAGACTGCTTCAGCAGTTGCTAAGTAATATCCATATGGCAGTGTATTTGTATCTTATTTTTCAAGACATGTCTCTTGTTGTCATGAGCACTCAACACTTTTTATCCCCCACTGTGATTGGGTTCACACCATGTACATAATTTTGTATCAGGTTCACTTTTTTTTTTTTTCTTTTACATTGTTGAACAGTTTTGAAGGCATGTTTATTTTATTCTTTGTCACCCATTTCTTGATACCTTTAATTTTTTTCTCTTACATGCCACTAACCTTATACACTTTCAAACTGCAAAGTTCTTCCATTATTCATCTGTTGCACTCATCCTTCATCTTACCTACAAATTTCTTGTTCACCAGTGTGATGTAGATTATTTGCTGGGTAGTTACTTGTGTCAAAATTTTCAATTCATCATCTTCATTTTTGCATATAAATCTTTAGTTTGTATCAGGTTATAATAGAGGGAAACATTCCACGTAGGAAATATATATCTAAAAACAAAGATGATTTGACTTACCAAATGAAAGTGCTGGCAGGTCGTCAGACACACAAAAAACCACAAACATACACACAAAATTCAAGCTTTCGCAACAAACTGTTGCCTCATCAGGAAAGAGGGAAGGAGAGGGAAAGACGAAAGGAAGTGGGCTTTAAGGGAGAGGGTAAGGAGTCATTCCAATCCTGGGAGCGGAAAGACTTACCTTAGGGGGAAGAAAGGACGGGTATACACTCGCGCGCACACACACACACACATATACAGACACAAGCAGACAGGAGTTTGGAATCTGCTTGTGTCTGTATATGTGTGGATGGATATGTGTGTGTGTGCGAGTGTATACCCATCCTTTTTTGCCCCTAAGGTAAGTCTTTCCGCTCCCGGGATTGGAATGACTCCTTACCCTCTCCCTTAAAACCCACTTCCTTTCGTCTTTCCCTCTCCTTCCCTCTTTCCTGATGAGGCAACAGTTTGTTGCGAAAGCTTGAATTTTGTGTGTATGTTTGTGGTTGTTTGTGTGTCTGTCGACCTGCCAGCACTTTCATTTGGTCAGTCAAATCATCTTTGTTTTTACTTTGTATAATTTAGATGAAGCTGTGTCTCTGTGTCTTGATAGTAAAGTACAATTTTTTCTCCATATTTTAGATCATCATGCTGTAGTGGTGTCATACATCAGTTCTGTTTAGAATCAAGTACACTTAAGCCATCATAAATTTTCTTGTTGAGTTTAGTTTTAGCCTTGTTCATGTGGATGGCAACAAGATGTTTGTTAAAAATCATTCTTCCTTTGAAGTTCAGCTCTATTAAATTTTTTCCTCACTTTTCAGAGCTTGAGGCTGACTTTGTGTCCACTCTGCTTCTCATGTCCTCTATAGTCTTGCTGAAGAATGATTTGTTCTCCAACTTGTATCAATTTGTCTTTAAGTCATTCATGGCCTTCATCCTCATTTCTGGGTTAAAGTCCATGTATTTCTTCAACCAGTCAGATTGACTGAATTGCCAGATTTTGCACTTTTGTCATTTCCATCCCTACAGAGAGGTACTGCTAGCAATTTCTGTAGTGTACACTGTACTTCAATTTGCCATTCAGTGTGCTCAACAGCTTGCTTTCATTGGTGCCTGGCACAAGTTTATTTTCAGGAGAAGTGGCAAATCTTCATGTAGATCATGTATTTCCTTTGGACATTCATGGTCAACCTTGGAGATACATCCAACAGGAGTTTGGAATCAAATCTGTGTCTTTTTCATTGTGTCAAAGCTCAATCACAAACAAATGTCATATCCCAACAAACTGTGTAGATAAATTGGTGCAAATGTTGGATGCTTCAGTTGTAGGTTGTAATGATTGCTCAGTGAAGCTATACATTTTCCAGTCAATTGATCATGATGACAAACATTTTTTCTGTCTCATGAGTGAAGACATTGACAAAATGGACATTATGCAGACTTATCATGGCAGGAGCTTCATTTCTTATATTTCAGAGTATGTTTTTCAGATTTCTTCAACCCCTCCTTTCACACACTGAATGAAATTTTTGCAACTGTTTGTTCCTCAATAGGCAACTTGTTCCTTCTACTGTCCATTGATGTACTTGATGCAGTATTAAAATCCACTTAGCATATGTTTTTGGTACTTCATGATGTAGAAAGCTTCTGAGTTTGGTAGACAGTTGACCATCTTTAGTAATAAACTCTCAAAATCTGCATACGTGGTAAAAGGAACCTTTATCATGTCTTCATAATTGTTGAAAACCTTTTGTCAGTAGTTCAATGATGGGTGGTTGTTGACTAAAGAATTTAGTATGTGTTCATCCAATTTTTTCTTGTTATTGAAGTGTAGTAGACATGTCACAGATTAATTTTGTTCCCTTATGCTTTGAGACCAGTGTACAAACAAGGTAAGACATGTCTTCTACCCAACAATACTGAGAGTTTACACTGTCTTTCAAATTTAGTAAATTTGTGTGTCTCCCTGTTGTTCATAAGAGTACACCAGACATTTCTCACCAAATGAGTAAACATTGATGAACATATCAATTTTCCCCTTAGTCTTGGGAATGTCATTAGTGACCTTGAGGAAATGAAATTTTGGCCATCTTTTCTTTATGTTCTGGAACAAATTTATTTTAATTGTGCATTCTGTCAGATATTGCATTTTCCATAGTCTTCTGGATTTTATGGCGGAGCCACAGTCCTTAGAAGACATTTCTGATCATTATTTTTTCGTGTTGATACAAGCTTGTTTAGTTTTTGTTTCTCTTGGTAGTTCAGTGTATGATGACTCGCACAGTAGTAGTTCATATTGACTGATTGCTACTTGAAGGCCAATAATTCTTTTTAATGTTAAACCACAGTGGCAGGCTTGGAAGACAGCCATATTTGATAGAATCTCTCCTTTTGCTCTACTATAGGCTTTAATTGAAACTCTGTCTTGACTCTGTAGTATTGTGACTCAAAGCCAAATCCTATGGTTCTTTCATTTCCTTCCATCCCATATGTACACAAGAGGAAAAGATTGATCTTCAATATGTAATGAATTTTTGGCTGACTTTTTCATGATTTATTTCATTATCCAACTAGATGCATTCAAGATGCGTTTTGCATCATACAAATTTAGGTAGTTTGCAAAATTTATTGTCTGTAATCTGTTGGCAAATTTGGTGTTGACTAGGTGTTTTCTACCAGTTCTTCTGTGTTGTTGCTTCACAAAGAGACTCTTGTGAAATGGCAAGGTTTCACTGTCTTTTATGATTTCATCTGATTGTTGAGTTTCATCATCTTTGGAAGACTTAATCCTCTTCTTCAAGGTTTGGGAAGGGTAGCTGTCTCAAAAGATTTCTTTGGATTTTTATTTGAGCTTTGCCAGGCTTACAAACAAATGCAATTAATTTAATTTTCTTAATCTACTGTATCTCATAAGTCATCTAACCTTGCACTTGGCAAGAAATTGAGTTACCATGAATTCTTCCTGTTGGTTAGTCATTTACAAGCAGACAATTTTAAGAAAAAAGGTTAGAGATGTCTAGCATATTCCAGCAGATGAGAAGACACAGGATATGTCTTTTCTGTGTGTGGCATAGTTGTCACTAATCCTTACCAAACCCACACAATGGTGAAGCAGTCACTGACTGCATCATGTCCCTCCATCAATGCACATGAAGAAGCAACAGTCTGCAGACTAGACATTCTGCAGACAGCTGTGAATTGACTTTATCACTCCGATATCAACTGTGTATAAAAGTTTGAAGGTTCTTTACTCTGTCAGATTCTGTGCAAACCCATTGACTAACACATGTGTCCATTCTCTGATGTCTTGTGTACACTAATGTAAGGAGTAGATAGACTGCTGCTTGCTCTATAGATGACGTGTTAAGTTACAGACACAACTAACACACACTTGCACATAAGCTTACAACCACATCGTTCATCAGGGAAAGAAACAAAGATTTTGGCCACAGGCTATCGTATGTCTTAATGTGCATGTGTGTAACTTAACATCTCATCTTAATGGAAAATAGCAAATTACCTTTTTTTCTTACATTGTTGATTTTCTAACACAGTCACATGTATATGTTACATGCGGGGGGGGAGTGCCATTTGACAAAACTATCATGACCAGCCTACTCATCAAATATAGGGTGCCTAGGAAGCCATTTACTCAGATAGCTAGATGACAATACAACCAAATCGTATAGATGGAATTTATTACAGTAAACTGAATTGACAATAATTAATTTAGCAAATTTACAATGTGGTGTAACAAGCAAATGGTGACATGCAAATAGTCAATGTCGTTTGATATACACAGTTTCCATGCAATATTGTTCACAAATCATGGCGCCGCCTTCTAGCGTGCATCTCCTAGTGTGGCTGTGGCTATGTGGAGTGGCGCTTATATCCCCTTCATGTAGGGCGCCACTCCTGTTGTGGTCCAGTCCTAGTCAGTATACTATTGGCTGACGTTGTCTCACAGACAGCCTTCACTGCTGCTATGTCCCATAACAACCTCAAAACCTCAAAAATAAAGCACTTCAGCTAATTCTGGAGGTATTCTCTGTGCAACATTGGAAACATCACAAAAAAAAAAAAAAAACTTTTTGATAGAAATTTCATGGGATTTTGCCAGTTTCTTCACCTCTTCAGCTGAAATTTTTGAGCTGGAAAAAGCAGGGCCATAAGCCCAGTATATATCTACTTACTTCCCTGGACAACCACACTGCATCACAGCTGCACCTGATGGGCCTGGCTGACCACACTGCATCACTGCTGAACCTGATGAGTCTGGCTGACTGCCCTCTCACATTGCCAAAACTGATGAGCCTGACCCTGTAGTTTCACCACCGTCTGGCCTGTGGCATGGTGTCAGTGGCGCCCAATAACTGGTAGTGCAGAGACATCTGAGGTTTAAGCTACATGTTATCTTAGGTAAGCTTGTCATTCCCTTTGGATCTAGGTTTTTAAATTCCTGTATTTGATAGTGATTATTTATATATAGTTTATTTCATTGGAGTTATTGCCATCATACATATTTGATTATTATCTCTCTCTCTCTCTCTCTCTCTCTCTCTCTCTCTCTCTCCCTCCCTCCCTCCCTCCCTCCCTCCCTCCCTCCCTCCCTATCTCTCCCTGTCCCTGTCCCTGTGTGTGTGTGTGTGTGTGTGTGTGTGTGTGTGTGTGTGTGTGTGTGTGTTGCTTCTTAATGCATTCTGGACATATCAATGATGTTATGGTTGAAGGTCACTGATTATATTGAATGTTACAATTAATGTGAATTCCAGCTTGTGCCAGACCATAAACTCAGATAAGACTGATGTCATACATGTAGGATGGTATGTATTGTTCTTTCTGCAAACCTACTATATCATATGCTAGTACCTACTGCTTGCCTATGTTAGAAGTCTGAATCAGAGTCAGCTAACAGGATCTGGCAGTACTAATATGCGATTGTGACTGGGAAGTTGTGTTAATGTTCCTGTGCCTAGAAACATGCAGAATGGTACCCCCTGTGTATGAATAGTTTGTGTTATACAGTCTTAATTTGTTTGAAACTACTCGTTTTATATCCACAAGCTAAAAATAAAGCAACTTACCATATTGATGTGTTAAAACAGTATATCACCAACAGTGATGACAATGTTCAGTATCGTATATTGCCCTATTACATATAGTAAATCAGTCACAAAAGGCGGAGCTCATTTATAGCAAATGATAATTTTACTGTAATTTAATTTTATATAGGAGTTTCAATTTTGATCAGTCTTGGAGAATCCTTGAAAATGATGTACACAGTGATGACACTGTGAATACCAGCTGTCTAATTTCACTAACAGGACTCTGTCCCACTAATCCTTGTAATGGTGTGACTGGTGAGGATTCAGGCAATAAAAACATTGCAGATTAAATAATTTTCTATGTAAACAATTGAGAACCAGTAAAGGAGAACAATAGTTATTGAATGCGGTGAAGGGGAACAACTAGCTATCGAATGTGAACACACTGGAATGGTGGGAGCGTGAGGAGAAATGGTAAATGCAGGGGATAGCAGACACAATGAAAATGGTGATTGTTATACCTTCAAATTGAACAAATATATTTCAAGGAAGATGTAATACATGAAAGTCACAGATCAAGTAAACAGAGTAAGACGTGTGTACACTTTAACAGTCAAACCATAACTGAGTTCAAGTCTAGCAGCCGCTGGCTGGCTGGTGGCTTAGGTGGTGCTGCTGCTGCTGTTGCTGCTGCTGCAGCATGGCTGGCAGACAGCACCGCATTGAGAGGATGTGCATAACTGCGTAGCAGCACTTTGAAAGATCGGTGAGTCACAACACTTTTCCCCACTTTGAAATCATTGCACAGGTCTTGATGGAGGTGGCCTGTAGATTGCTAACGTCCATAGGTGTTGTTTGACTGGCCGTAAAGTCTCAAACGGGCGGCTTCTCGTATGGACGGAAGTGTCCCCGATGATAACCTGTTGAGATGACATTAGATGTCGGGGTCAAATCTGCTGGGATCCCATGCACCAATTTGCCCATTGCGGCAAGTCCGGTTGTTACAACAGGAGAGATGGGCGATGTGTGTGTGCGTCCATAGGAGGAGGAGGCGAATACAGTTGTTTCGACAGATGATGGTCATCTGGTTCCTGCATGGGCACATCTCCTGTTGGCGTCAGTTCTTGTGGTGGCACTGTGATGATGGTGAGAGGACTATGTTGTGAGTAATGGATATTCCAGGATCCCGAGCATCAGGTAGAGCCGAAGGTGGTGTAGCGGCATCCGGAACAGGTGTTGCCGGCACACGAGGCTCAACCTGGTCCGAATGACGCATTGCAACACCCGGGTCCATCTGGATTTCATACAGGCATCAGCTACACTGTTGTAAGATGCAGCCAGGACTCCATTTTGTCTGCCTGCCATATCTCCGTACCCACACAAGGTCGCCGGCGGTGAACTGGCCAAGCAAAGGCATCTGCGGCCGTGAGGTGGAAGGCCACAGAAGAGGAGGTAGCGTGCAGGGCTGTCGGCCATGTAAGAGCTCAGCCCGGCTGTGGTCACCCATGGGGGTGAAACGGTAAGAAGACAGAAATTGGAGAAGCGCATCATCAGCAGCAGGAGGAGTCAGGAGTTTCCTCATCTGAGCGTTAAATGTGCGGACCAGTCGTTCAGCCTCACCGTTTGACTGTGGATGGAACAGAGGGGCCGTGATGTGCTTGACGCCGTGACGAGCACAAAAATCCAAAAAATCAGAAGAGGCAAATTGCGGACAATTATCAGTAACAAGAATAGAGGGAATGCCTTTGTGAGCTAGAGCATTGATGGTTGCCGCGGTGGTAGGCGACGTGCAACGGACAATGAAAGGAGAGTTAGAGAGGGCATCAATAACAAGAAGCCAATAAGTACCTAAATAAGGTCCCGTGAAGTCAGCATGAATACGCTTGCAGGTCTTCTCAGGTGAAGGCCACAGTGACAGAGATGGGCCTCTGATGCACAAGGGCTGCAGGCAGTGACCATGTACGCGATTTCAGTTGTTGCCGGGCCAGTACAAATAGCAGTGCGCCAGATATTTTGTGCGAGACACACCCCAGTGCACTTGGTGAAGGAGGCATAAGACCGAAGCACACAAAGACGCAGGTACCACAGCACGTGGTGAAGCACTTTCGGTGGAAAGCAGGATAACACCATCCCTAGCCATGAGGCAGTGGCGCAAAGTGTAGTAGTTCTGCAATGCATCAGAAGTCTTAGTGGATGGACGATCTGGCCAACCCTTCTGAATACAGCGCAAAACCCGGGAGGGAGTAGGGTCTGAACCCATAGCAGCTGCCAGCCGGTCCCCAGTGATGGGGAACCCATCCACAACACACTGCTCGGCAACATCCAGGTGGAAACACAACAGTTCGTCCCTATCGAATGCCAGATCAGGACCCATGGGAAGGTGAGACAGTGCATCAGCATTCACATGTTGATCCATTGGCCAGAAATGAATCTCATAATTGAAACAAGACAAGTAAAGAGCCCAATGCTGGAGGCGGTGTACAGCCTTGTCAGGAAGCGATGTTGATGGATGAAACAAGGAAACAAGTGGTTTGTGGTCCGTAACAAGATGAAATTTGGATCAATAGAGAAAAACACCAAACTTATGAAGAGCATAAATAATGGCCAAAGCTTCTTTTTCAGTTTGAGAATACTTTTGTTGGGCATCTGTGAGCGTTTTGGAGGCATAGGCAATGGCTTTGTTCAGAACCGTCAGATAAATGGTGCGCAAGGACTGCACCAGCCCTGTATTGAGAGGCGCCCGTGGCAAGAACAAGATATTGTCCAGGTCGATAAGTAGCCACTCACAGGGCCTGTCTCAGCATAGTCTCCAATTTCTGGAAAGCCACATCGCATGACGTGGACCAGTGAGAAGGCCCATTTTTATGCAACGGGTGATGCAATGACAGAGCCACCAAAGCAGCAGATGGTAAAAACTTGTGATAGTATGCTGTTCTCCCCAAGAAGGCCTGAAGTTCCTTAACAGATGTAGGGCAAAGAAGGGCATCGATCGCAGCGACAGTTTGCTGAAGCGGACGAATACCATCCTGAGAGAGTTGAAACGCAAGGTATGCCTGAAGAAATTTTGATTTCTGAAGATTACACTTAAGACCGGCAGTCTGTAAGACACAGAAAATTGTGCAGAGATTTTGAAAATGTTCGTCAGTGGTGGAGCCAGTGACAACAACGTCGTCCTGGTAATTTATACACCCAGGGACAGTGAGAAATAATTGTTCCAAGAATTGCTGAAAGAGCAGGGATGCTGGCAATCCCAAATGGCAGTTGTTGGTATTGATAAAGGCCGAAAGGCATGTTAAGGACCAGAAACTGCCGGGAAGCAGCGTCGAGAGGAAGTTGATGATAAGCTTCTGACAGGTCAAGTTTAGCAAAATACTTGCCTGCAGCAAGTTTAGTCACCAATTCGTCAGGTCGAGGCATAGGGTAAGTGTCGATAGGGCATTCAGCATTTACAGTGGCTTTGGAATCGCTACAGAGACGAATATCACCATTTGGCTTAGCAACGACAATGACAGGAGGGGACCACTCACTGGAAGTGACAGGAAGCAAGACCCCTGAAGCAGTGAGACAATCCAGCTCCCATTGGACCCTATCACGAAGGGCCACAGGAATGAACTGAGCCCGAAAAAACTTTGGCCGAGCAGTGGGTTTGAGCATGACATGAGCTTCAAAGTCGTTTTCACGGCCTAACCCAGGAGAAAAAATGGACGAAAATGCTGTCGACAAGGAATCCAATTGAGCATAAGGAATAGCATCAGAGACGATATTGACAGTTATATATGGAGAACCCAAAAACACGAAAGGCATCGAAACCAAAAAGATTCTCCGCATTACTATGGTCGACCACAGATATGGGAACAATGCAAACGACAGATTTGTAAGATACCTCAGCATTAAGTTGTCCCAAGAGAGAAATATTCTGTTTATTGTAAGTCCGTAATTGCCTAGTGACAGGTGACAGGATAGGAGAACCCAACTGAAGATACATCTGAGAATTGATGATAGTGGCAGAAGAACCAATATCAACCTGCATGTGAACATCTCGACCAAGTATTTGGACAGTGAGGAATAACTTCCCTGAAAGGGAAGAAGTACTATTGACAGACAACACAGAAGCAGAATCAGTGTCATGTTCATGAACGTCATGTATGCGGTCGGATTTGCAAACGGATGACACATGACCCTATTTTTGCATTTGTGACACACGGTCCAACGTTTTGGACAGTCTTGTCGTGAATGTTTCGTAAAACACCGCGGACATGAAAGAAGTTGCCATGGGTTTTGCTGCAGTTTCTTAGAGTTTTGTTTACAGCTAGGCTGAGGCTGTGCTTGGGGGTGTACTGTGGCCATGTCGTCGGCGGGGACACACCACACGCTTCATGAACATCACACAGAGGTTGTATTTCCTCAACGTTGCCCCATGCCTCTATTTGAGCTCCAGTGGTGCAAGAAATTTCAAAAGACTGAGCGATGGATATGACTTCATCCAGTGTCAGATTTGCCAACTGAAGGGCATGTTTCCTAACTTCTTTGTTGGGCGCTGATCGGATAATAGCATCCCGTACCATGGAATAGCCGTAGGATTCTTTGTGAACTTCAGTAACATATTGAAACTTTCTACTGAGGCAGTGAAGTTCAGCATCCCAAGCGTGATAGGACTGATTCGGTTGTTTTTGACAATGATAAAAGGCAACGTGAGAGGCTACCACATTCATTTGCTTTTGAAAATAGACGGACAGAAGTGAGCTTATTTGAGCAAAGGACAAAGACGCAGGATCTTTTAAAGGAGCCAATTGCTACAAACAACTGATACATTTGAGGTGAAATCCATGAAAGGAACAGAGACTTACTTGTTTGTTCATCTGCGACATGAAATGCCAAGAAGTGCTGTCAGACGTATTTCGTAATCAGACCAGTCTTCCGCCGTCTCGTTGTAAGGAGGAAAAGTAGGTAGAGACCACGACGAGAGACAACCCGCGTTTGATGCTGCGACGAAATCACTAATCGCATTTGTGAGAAGCGTGTGCTGTTCTATGAGACCTTGCAGTAGTTGCTCTAAAGTAGCCATGGAAACGTGTGGGTCAACAATGGAAAAGAAAAATTCACTACCTCGTCGCCAATTGTTATAACTTCAAGTTGAACAAATATATTTCAAGGTAGACACAATACATGAAAGTCACAGATCAAGTAAACAGAGTAAGACATGTGTACACTTTAACAGTCAAATCATAACTGAGTCTAAGTCTAGTGGCCGCTGGCTGGCTGCCTGCCTAGGTGGCGCTGCTGCTGCATGGCTGGCAGACAGTGCCGCATGTAGAGGACTCGCATAACTGCGCGGTGGCACTTTGAAAGCTCGGCAAGTCACAACAGTGATATGGGGAGAAGGTGACTTGGCTGAGTGTGATAATGATTGGTCTCAACAATATTATGTTCCCAACAATTGAAGACCTTTCCAAATAGTTTGTCACTTTTAATAATGCATGTTACATTCACAAACAAATAGGTTGCCAACTTAATAGCCTGGGTGAAGTGACTTCAATTGAGATTATACCATTTATTGCAATAGTTTGACTTGGCAGCTATACTGAAGCAGAGGCAGATCATGCTGCTGGGGCCTTTTTCCCACTGTAGATTCAAATTCATAATTTCCAAATTACACTTACTACTTATCTGACAGTTATGATCTAAGTAAGTCAAACAAGCTGACTGACAGGAGGCAGTTATTTCAATTTCTTGGCAAATGATTCCAAAACGATCCACTCCATGAAGAAAATCATAGCACTGATAAAAGAATGGTGCCTTATTTCAGTAAGCATTTGTGCAAGCAGTTCATTATAGAAAAAAGTACAGTGTGGTTACAAAACTTGGATTGGACCTGCAAGGACTGGACACATTAAAAATGTGGATGCTTGCCAAGACTAAAGTACTACTCTACTGCAGAGCTACAAACACTTGGGCTTACGAGCAAGTATTGTTCTTCAGTATTATTCAGTGTTGCTCAGTTTAGGGAAGTACTCTTTTTCCACTGTTTTGACAATTGCTTCACATCATTTCCCCTCCTTACTAAATTATATGATAAAGCATCCAAGACACAGGGGCAATTAGACAGATGCTGATCTCAAATGCCCCCTACTGATCAACAAGATGATGAAGAAATCAGCTCAGGGAACAATTTATTTCAAAAGGGACAAGTCTAGCAATATAGTAGTTGCCAGATGGAATGACAATAGTGTGGTCTCAATTGCTTCCACCTTGACACCAGTCAAACCACTATGAAGGGTAAAAAACGTTTTTGCAGATTGAAAGAAAGCATAGTGATCTAACAAACTCAAATAATTCATTTTTGCTGCAACAATTTTAGAGGAATTGACGGTGCTGATTATAAAATAAGCCCCTATAGAAAATCTATAAAGGGAAAACATGGTATTTCACTTTGACAATGCATCACACTCGTGCAGCTGAAAAAAATGTGTGTCAAGTTCATATGTAATTATAACCTGGCCTATCTTGAATTTTGATGCCATATTGTAACTTCCTCCATGGAAACAAATGCCCAAATGTGCATGTGTAAAGGAAGGCCATCAAAGACAGCATCAAGACTTCAGGATTCATGGAAAAGATCACTGTGTGATGGTCCAAGAGAAATAGTCTCATTGCAGGTTTTGCCATACAAAAACCAAAAGATGTGGAAAGTGAAATGTGGTTTGCATGTGAAGTGTTTCATGTCATATCATACAAAGTGATTGCTAAAACATGTATTTGATATAACATTAACTACTAATAATATTGAAATGTTGTAAGTTTCCCTATGAGTGTGTCCAACAAATGTAACTATGAGACATGATAACTTACTACACATGACAGACATCCTATATATAGGACACCCTCTTAATCACATGATTAGTTGTTAAGCATGAAACTAATTTTGACAGGTTATGTGATACTTATGTAACAAATTACTGTAAGAAATACAGAAACACAAACTTCATAAAGGAAGAGAAAACAAATTAGAAAATTGTGACAATTACATCATGCACTCACCATGCGGCAGGAAGAAACACACATTGCCCACTTCAAAATCATTTCAATTCCTAATACCCAGTAATTTAATTAATGGGACTGCCACAATGGACTGAGTGTTTTGGATGGAGACAAACTAGCATAAGATCAAAATAAACTTCCCTCAGAAAATTATACAATATGAAAACGCTGCTAAAGAAAAGAAATGGTGTTGATGACCTCAAAAACTTGGTACAACTACCCAATACCATAGCAGCACATGAAAAACTGCACTACTCTAATGTAACACTTTCATATATTCAGTTCACCTACATGGCCCAGTAAAAACTATACTATACCATAACAGCAATAAAATATATTGGTATTGATGTCATTAACTTATGTACATCGCTTTTTTCAAAAATTTTGGGGAAATGTTGCTTATGAAAAAGAAATTAAAAAAAGTTGTGTATAGACATGTTTAACAATTGTTAGTCCTTGAGTTATTAAGCAATGTTCACAATTCAGCTGATCAGAGCTCATCAAAATACAGATTCATAATAAATCCTCAAAATGTCATCCTTCTATCACGGAGGTACTCATCAAATTGTGAACTGTTCCATAATTTCAAATAGTTTCTGATAGTTACAAATGCTTTTGCGGGCTTCTGTGTCACACTGATGGAGTGTTTCTGCATCCACGTGATCAGGTGGATGAACGAGTTTTTAAGCTACCTCCAGTGATAATACTGCAAAAGATTGCAGTTTGAAGAACATGCAGGCCACAGAACTGGTCCTGCTCCACCTGTCCATCCATCCATCCATCCATCCAGTGCAATTAGGACACTGATAGTGTGATGTGCTGGTGCTCCATCAGCCATAAACCACAGGTCTCTTATTAGCAGGGGCCAATCGTAAATTAGGAAGCTGTTCTGAATGAAGTGCTTGCAGACAGTAACTGTAAGATGTACTGGGAGAGCATACGGTCCTACCAGACCTAAATTTCCAGCCTTCATATTAAAAAAAAAAATAGTGGTTCAAATGGCTCTGAGCACTATGGGACTTAACAGCAATGGTCATCAGTCCCCTAGAACTTAGAACTACTTAAACCTAACTAACCTAAGGACAGCACACAACACCCAGCCATCACGAGGCAGAGAAAATCCCTGACCCCGCTGGGAATCGAACCCGGGAACCCGGGCGTGGGAAGCGAGAACGCTACCGCACGACCACGAGATGCGGGCCCTCCATATTAAACTGGTATTGATGTCTAGCCCTTACTGTAGCATACATATGTATGTTGGATGTGGAAATTTGTTTCATCTCTTTCAATCATTGCCTCTTCTGTAAACAAAACTGAAAAGATAAACAACAGATTAGCAGTTGGTATAACCAACAAATTAAAAAAGTTCTCCCATGATAGGTGTTTAGCAGATGTAAGGCACTGTTCACATTGAAGACGGTACGGATACACACGTTGCTCTTGAACATCATCCTTGCTGAATTTGGTGATGTAACACATGCCAGAGCCACTTGTCTTCAACTGATACCAGTTACTTCCCTGGTTGCCCATACAATATGCTCTTTCTGATGAGTCATATGACCAACATACGATCTTCCTCAGTTGATTGCCTGTTGTTCTACAGACTTTCTTTCAGCCAAAAACGGTACGCAACTTCAAAGGTTGAATGATTTAACATATTCAGTCTGGAAATGCTGTGTCATAGAGCCAGGATGCCTCATGTCCACTATCATTCTCATAGCCATATTTAATAATAATAATAATAATAATAATAATAATAACTACAACTACTTAGATATAAGCCATATAAGTATGGGTTTTGGAACAGACAAATGTAAGAAAAATAGCATAGTCAAGGGAAAACACACTAAACATGAAGATTACATATTGGATAACCACAGCGACTGCATAGATGCAATGGAAAAAACAGATGCCTATAAATATCTAGGATACAGACAAAAAATAGGAATAGATAATACAAATATTAAAGAAGAAAAATATAGACAAAGACTAACAAAAATACTGAAAACAGAATTGACAGCAAGAAAAAAGACAAAAGCTATAAATACTTATGCTATACCAATATTGACCTACTCATTTGGAATAGTGAAATGGAGTAACACAGACGTAGAAGCACTCAATACACTTACACTATCACAATGCCACAAATATATAATACATCACATACCTCCAGTAACAGAAAGATTCACATTAATCAGAAAGGAAGGAGGAAGGGGATTTATCGACATAAAAAACCTACGTTATGGACAGGTAGACAATTTAAGAAAATTCTTTATAGAACGAGCAGAAACTAGCAAAATACACAAAGCAATCACTCATATAAATACATCGGCTACACCACTTCAATTTCATAACCAGCTCTACAACCCTTTAGATCACATAACATCAACAGATACGAAAAAAAGTAAATTGGAAAAAGAAAACACTTCATGGCAAGCACCCGTATCATCTAACACAGCCACACATCGATCAAGACGCATCCAACACATGGCTAAGAAAAGGTAATATATACAGTGAGACAGAAGGTTTCATGATTGCAATACAGGATCAAACAATTAACACTAGATATTACAGCAAGCATATTATTAAAGATCCCAATACCACAACAGATAAATGCAGACTTTGCAAACAACAAATAGAAACAGTAGATCACATCACAAGCGGATGTACAATACTAGCTAATACAGAATACCCCAGAAGATACAACAATGTAGCAAAAATAATACATCAACAACTTGCCATACAACATAAACTAATAAAACAAAAAGTTCCCACATACAATTATGCACCACAAAATGTACTGGAGAATGATGAATACAAATTATACTGGAACAGAACCATTATAACAGTTAAGACAACACCACATAACAAACCTGACATCATACTCACCAATAAAAAGAAGAAATTAACGCAACTAAGCGAAATATCCATACCCAATACAACAAATATACAGAAGAAAACAGGAGAAAAAATTGAAAAATACATCCAACTGGCTGAGGAAGTCAAGTACATGTGGCATCAGGATAAAGTTGACATTATACCAATTATGCTATCAAATACAGGAGTCATACCACACAATATCCACCAGTACATCAATGCAATGCATCTACATCCAAACTTATATATACAACTACAGAAATCTGTAATTATTGATACATGTTCAGTTACCCGAAATTTCCTAAATGCAATGTAACATACACCGTACAGTTAAAAGGAAGTCACGCTTGATCAAGGTCCGCGTCACTTTCCATTTTTGACCAGACATAATGCCTGAGAAAAGAAGGAAAGAAAGAATAATAAAAATCATAATAATAATAATAATAATAATAATAATAATAATAATAATAATAATAATACTAATGTCTGCCTACTCATAAAATGAATATTATACCCTAGTGTGTGTTCACAGTGGACACATTGAAGACAGTGAGATGATGGATGTAGACAAGTCTCTATAGCAACACAATGCCATTTGGGATGAATAGATAGAAGTTCTTGGGTTGAAGCTGGGAACTTGTTGAACGTTAACTTTTTGTAATAACTCAAAACTAAAGGGTTTTTTAGACATATGTCATGCCCCTCTCCCCACACCCCACCCCTCCAGACCAAAGGGCTAACATCTCTTGTGAGTATCTTTGCAGCAGTACATCCCTGTCTGTGTTACAGGTCAGTCTTTCTACTATTACTTTCTCCTCTCTACCTTCCCATTGCATAATATTTTTGGTGCTGATTGTGCTTGGATCTTGTTTATGATTTTGGACATTTGTTTTATTCCCTTCTCACATTCAACAACTTTTCATTCTTGTGTATATGGTCACATACTTGGGTTTGACCAGCTGCTCCTTTCAAATTTTATAGATGTCCAGACCATCTGGAAAAGTTCACCCAATATGGCTTATTTTCCACCTTCTGTGCCTTTCTCCCTTCAGATCCTCCCTCTTGTGCAGAGTTACTGCATCCAAAAGCCAGCATAAAAGCCATTCCATTTTGTGTGTGTTTGATAGGACCTTCACAAAGCAGGAATTGCATTGTCGATGCCTGAGCTGTAAGCTCCACTTGCCAGCCATGGAGTATGTGTCTGTTGTGGCTGGACCATGCATATTCTGGGCAACTGTTAACTGGACGGGGAACTGTTGCTATGCCTGGGTGGTGCTCATGTAGAGAGCCCCCATTTGGAATGTGTGGTAACATGGCAAGAGATTCACACATGAAGCAAATTAAAATTTCTCCTGTGGTGGCCACAAAACTCCAGTATTCTTTATGCCATGGGAGGAACATAGGGGTCATAGATGAGGCAAAAAATACTCGATTTGTTGTAGGGGTTGGAGATTACTTTTTTTTACTATAAAACCAATTATCTTTGTTGGAAAAACTTGTGGACAAGTTTGGGAAAGTGGTGGTGATCTCAAGAAATGAAAAGTGGTTCAGTTCTGATTAAAACTACTTCGCCAACTGAGTCACAGATGATGCTCACATGTGATGTGCTGGGTGAAATTCCTGTACTATAAGCCCCTGTAAAAGTTTGAATATGGTTAGGGTATCATTTTCCAACTGACATCTCCTTTTACAGAATGGCAATGAGTTGAAAATTAATTTGGAACAAGGTGGTGACCAATTTGTTCTGCTTGACCTGTGGACGTTGAAAGACAACATAGTGAATATTGGACATTTCATGTTAGCTTTTGAAGTAAATTTGTTGCCCAGGAAGGTGGAGTTGATGGTGTGACACTGCAGTGTCAAGCTCTATGTTCCTCCTTCCATGAGGACAGATGTTTTTGTATTGCAATGGCATCTTTGTTTGTACTGACACTGCAGATGTCAGTCTGACATGAGCATTGATTGTGCTCCTCCCCCTGCCTGTGTCAGTTGTAGGGAGCATAATTCCCTCTGTTCACTGTTCTGCACCATGTGGTTAGCACTTCTCTCTCTCTCTCTCTCTCTCTCTCTCTCTCTCTCTCTCTCTCTCTCTC
This sequence comes from Schistocerca serialis cubense, assembly GCF_023864345.2. Taxonomy (NCBI): domain Eukaryota; kingdom Metazoa; phylum Arthropoda; class Insecta; order Orthoptera; family Acrididae; genus Schistocerca; species Schistocerca serialis. The sequence goes on along the minus strand of NC_064639.1, from coordinate 28,136,817 downwards.
TCTCTCTCTCTCACACACACACACACACACACACACACACACACACACACACACACACAATGGGGTCCAATAAAACTCTCTTATTCTACACTTTAGTTAGGTGCTAGAGTTGGTGGTAATGTGTGTGATTTGGGTGGGGGCAACAGATGGTAGGTTGTACGTGGAGAAACTAGCTACTGTCCTTTGCAGTCAGGGGTACTTGTCTAAGAAAGGTTGGAAACCTCTGCACTAGACAGTTTATCACAATTCATAGTTGCCAAACACTTCACTAAAACTCCTTTCATTTGATGAAACTGAAACAGGCATTGTGGGAAAAATGCCATTGCCCAAGTGGCATTGCCATATTTGTTTGTGCTTCCAGTAGTGCAGTTTGACAAGTTAAGGTCAAAAGTTTTGCGAGGTTTTGTACTTTCCTGGCTGTTATTGAATTAAGAGTGCAGTATTTAAAACTCTGCAGTTCTATTAGTAATTCATCCTCATTAAGGTTATTGTTATATACAGGGTGATTCAAAAATGCATGTAAATATTTCAAGGGTGTATTTGTGAGGTAAATATAAGACAAAAATGTTCTATACAATTTTTTCCATACTTGGCTTATTACAGAGTTATGAACAAAACAGGATAATACATTCAATACAACGTAAGGTATTTAATTCCCAGAGTTCACAGTTTAATTACAGTGCATTTGGACTAACAACGCAAACTGATAAATAAACGTGACGTAACAAACTGAAACAATTCCTCGCGAACACTGTATTAATTTAGGTCCTGTTGATTGAACTACAGCAATGCACAATAACTAAGGAAAATTGAAGCATTTTACAGACTGTACTGTACTGTACTGTATTTGCACAAATCTTAATGCAATGCATGTTCAAAATGCTGTCCCTGAACTTGCAGACAGACCCGTGCTCGTCGCATCAATGATCTCTGCACATTACACAGTCCGTTCAACTCTCCACGAATAATTTCACAACCACCTTCAATTCTTTGTTGTAGCACTTCTCTGTTCGGTACTGCAGAAGAATACACCAATGTCTTTAGTCGGCCCCATAAATAAAAGTCTAAAGGGTTCAGGTCAGGTGATCTGGCTGGCCAAGCAATTGGTCCTCCGCGACCTATCCATCGATGTGGATACGCAGAATTGAGGTACGCCCTTACGTTGCGGCTGTAATGGGCGGGAGCACCATCGTGCATAAACCACATGGTGGCTCGTGTTGCAAGAGGGACATCCTGTAACAATCCAGGCAATTCTCCCTCCAAAACTTCGCAGTACGCGTGCCCATTCAGCCTTGGAGGCAGAACATGAGGTCCGAGTAAGTAATTCCCCACAATACCACACCAAATGTTTATGGAGAATTGATGTTGATATCCACGCACAATTCTCGCGCCAGGATTCTCGACAGCCCACTGGTGCATATTATGCGAATTGATTACACCCGCACGAGTAAACATGGCCTCATCTGTGAATAATATCCGCCGAATGAACATTGGATCATTCAAATGACGCTCTTGTAACCACTGGCAGAATTGCTGACGGCGAGGATAGTCTTCAGGTGTCAATTCGTGCACTTTTTGCAGGTGAAATGGATGCAACTGTTGTCTCCGAAGCAGCCGCCATACAGTAGATTGTGGAAGTCGTACAGCTGCACTAATTTGTCTCATACTGATAGATGGATCTTGGTCTACCAGGTCCAAAACATGTTCCTCGACGTTCACTGCATGCTCAAGTGGTCGACCTGAATGTGGCCCAGGACGAATGCCATACTCCCGCATACGTCTGTCCACAGATACAAACGTCTGATGACTTGGTAACCGTCTTCCTGGAAACAGCTCACTGTACCTTCGTCTTGCTGCAAGTGCATTTCCATCTGCTGCACCATACACAAGGTGCATATCAGCATACTCACTGTTTGAGTACATCATGTGCACAAAACCTTTAGCCTTCCGACGATGAATGAACGACAGGACGTACTTTTCCGTTACCAACAACATCAGCGCCATCTTCCGTACAGTAGGAGTAAACATCACGTGCAAACAAAAACAAACACTATTCATGCAGTTTCGAATCAACTGTTGGGAGATACGTATGTGAATTACGTACCAGAATATGGCATCCTGCTGCTTGCACTGCCGTCGTTTTGATACGGACATGACTTTCGTATTTAACGATAACTCTGGAATTAAACGTTTATGGAAAAACATTTATAGAACATTTTTGTCTTATATTTACCTCACAAATACACCCTTAAAATATTTACATGCATTTTTGAATCACCCTGTATAGCAGCTAACTGCTTTGCCCAGATATTAACCTCTTTGTCCTATAATGTCTGCAGCTGAGTCTCGTGTAAAAACCCAAACAAATTATTTTCATTTTGTATTGCATGAAATCTGTTCCTAAGCTCATTAAGGATGTGGTCTGTTATTTCTGTGATCGTGTTTTGGAAACTTTGTCAGCTGTCTAGTCTGAGCTGTCATCTTCACATTCCTTATTGACTGTGCTCTTCTTTTTCCATTTCCATTTCCACACTTCTTTGAACTTTGTTTAGAGATATGCACATGTTAAGATGCTGATGGTGGTGACTGATGGTCTATACCATTGTCTGTACAAAGGAAGAATGCTTACATCAGTACTTTGATGTCACAAATGGAAATGAAATTGTAAATACTGCTTGTAATAGAAAATCGCATAATAAATGACTGGTATTAAAGTCGACTGAAATCGAGATGTATCTGATCTATCAACTGTACCACCATTTGGAGCAAATGAATCTTCCCTGGCAGTATATTCTGTTTTTTAATCATAGGTCTATGAAAAAGTATTTAAGATGAAATTTCCTTTCGGATTACAACTGTATGCCGGACCAAGACTCAAACTCGGGAATTTTGCCTTTCGTGGGCAAGTGCTCTACCATCTGAGCTACCCAAGCACAACTCACAACCCATCCCCACAGCTTCAATTCTGTCAGTACCTCGTCCGGCACACAGTTTTAATATGCCAGGGAGATTCATATCAGGGCACACTCCACTGCAGAGTGAAAATCTCATTCTGGAGTATTTAAGATCTCCAATTCTTCCATGTTGGTACTACCATTTCTGCCTTCGTAATTGCCTGTGAATGACTAAAAGTGATTATAATCTTGTACTTATATTGACCGCCACATTGTTTAGGTGACAGTAAGTGCAGCTCTCCACGGGCAGAACAAGGCACTCCCTCCACATCAACTGACAAAACAGTTTCGATGAAATGCTAAATGATTCTATTAGTCAGTCTCTCCTCACAGCAGGAACTTTGTGCTAGATGAACAGGACAGGGTGTTTTGAGTCAGTAGCAACATAAAGCAATAATAAATCATGAGTTTGTTTTCCCACAAAAGTTTAATCCCATCAGTGGCTCCTTCTTGCATTAGATGTTGTATATGGTCAGAGCTGGATCTAGTGTGGTGGGGGGATGGGGGTCAGGCAAATGCAGGTATCTGCCACAGGGAACAATTTCAAGGGACATCATATTCATATTCTTGATGAAAAAAAATCTTGTTTCACAAAGCGCCTATTATCCAGTGCACGTTGCTCTGTCAATCATCCACACTCATCCAAAGTGGATTTTGAACATATTGGAACACAGTCTAAGTTGATTTCTGAATGAATCATAATTTGATTTTTGATATGTGCCTATTTTATGAGATTTCTCTGCCAGGGGAATCCACATCATATCTACAAATAAGAAACTTTCGCACCGACAAAAGGGAACAAAGCTATATGTGCTAGCCTGAATGGGTGAACGCCAATTGCTGTTTGTTTATATGGTTGATAGGGTGAGCGGATGATCAGCATTGTTATATTTATTAGTGGAATGCATAGATTCACATCACCAGAGTGGAAAAATTAACTAACAATAATAACAGATATGAGATATTATATATAATCTCCTTGGTGTATCCAAGAAAATGAAACTCTTGCCAGATCACAACAATACTAAGTGCCAGTTGTAAAATCTCCAGTTAGCAGCCATTAAGTTCTATTGTAGATACAGAGTGCAAAACATGTAGTAAAGCCTAACCAGAGAATAAATGTGGAATAACTGAACCTGTGATTCTGGCAGGGTTAGTGTAGCTAACCAAAAAATAAGTTTTTATAATGGCAGGAATAGTTAAAAAATTAATGATGACAATATTGTTTGGTAGAACAAGGAAGGAAAAGAAATGGGGACACAACACAAATTATGTGAAAGAAAGACAATTCCAAATTTATATAAAAATTTTATACTACTCCTTTTTGATCCCATGTGTGGGAAACTGGAGCATATGAATGAAATGTGAAACTATTCCCTAACATAAAATTTTTGCTTGTATTAGACCTAATAGGTGTTTGATGTTGATATTTTGGTATTTGGTATTTTATGTTCTGTCATGTATTTATGTAAATGAGGTACATAAAAATGGCCATTTGTGCCAAAACACTGTCGCTTATTTGGTGTGTGTGCAACAATTGCTGCAATAGTAGAAAGGCCTATTACATTTTATGTAACACACAGTGACAAAATTGATGTAATAAAATTGAGAAACCACACCAGTCTTGGATACTATTCACTTAACAGCTTTCTCAATATTTTACAACATTATTTTGATTTTTCAGGTAGAAAAACATTTGAAAAACTTTGAGTTAATAGATTCTTTCACAGAAAGCAAAAGAACACTGTATAAAGCTGTAGCAAGATTAGAGAGAAAAAATGCTGGGACCTAAGAGTTGAAGAAATGAGTACTGTCTTGTTTGTCTCTTAGTCTTTTCTGGTTTTGTGTTTCCTGCATTTAATGGTATGTCACACAAAGGAAAAAGTTATTAGCTAATAGGTAATAAGGATTAAATGTTTTCTGAGAAGTTTTTATTCTCCAACCACAAGTAATCTCCCCCCCCCCCCCCCCCCCCCCCCCCAGTATTAATTGTGAGTCTTTCTTTGAGGGGAATAGGATGTCAAACGGGTTGACTGGGAGCAGGAGAGGCGCCCCAGGACATTTTAATATCCACTGTCCTGAATACAGGGTTAATGGCCTCCATTAAAAAATATACATGTTTGAATTCCACAAAGCAAGATACAGTGATGTGCGATAGAACAACATTTTGTCAAGAGATGTGGCACTGCACTTTGACACATGTAAGACCGAATAACATGTCTTACTTTTTCTCAAGGATATGTGTTTTATGTATCAAACTCTCCAGAAAGATGTGCGCTAGAAAATGATCAGATACTTGAAATATTTTCTAAATTTTTGGTGTCTTGTTTAACACACTTGATTCAGAGATATCGTAGATTCGGGGCTGTTTATGGTGCACCCTAAATATTGTAGCGAGTCGCCATTTAGCTCATGGGTGGTTCCTGAAACAACTTGAGAGAGGCATTTCTCGGATTTTTTGCTATTGGTACCAGATATCTAAGTAACTAACAGCAGCAAGCTATTCAAATTTTAACTCTGTTGCCTAAGATTTATCTAGAAGTGCCATCTTCCCATTTTCAACAACCATCATCCTTTATACAGAAACACTCCAGAAACTTCATTTTTGTGCACTGTAATTCAGCAGCAGATTCCAAAGTGGTTATGCAATTTTTTCAATTTATTCCTAAGCTCCTGATGTTGAATAGCCATACAAATTTTCATTATATCTTGATTAGTTTCTGGGATATAGAATTTGAAAGATACGCTACTTGAAAATGTTAAATAGGCTCATAATGTCAAGTGTGAGTCTAAAATGTAATTTGTAAAGTGATGTAGCATCAAGAAATATGCTGCAAAGTTTCTCAATTATCATTGGAAGGATTTTGTGTTGTAGTACTGAAGCACATTCAAAATTTCTCTGCAGCTAAATTCCAGTGTGATATGTAAAATTAATTTTGAGTTATTTCAAACAATGGAAAATCCAGGATGGAATAATGAGAATATTATGAAAAGGATAGATAACTACTCACCATGTAGTGGAGATGCTGAGTTGCAGATAAGCATGACAAAAAGACTTTCAAACAAGTAAGCTTTCAGCCAAAATTGCCTTCGTTGGAAATGCGCACACCCTTTTTGGATGCAAGCTTACTTTTTTTAAAGTCTTTTTCTTGTGTCTATCTGCAACTAAACATCTCCGCTATTAGAGTTATTTCAGTTTCATATTACTAAATAATCAAAATTTTTCTGCCTCATAAAGTTATTTTCATTAATCACATGCCCTACAACAGTGGCACCAAAGGAGAATGAGATACTGACAATGAGAAGATACAGCAGCAGTGGGAAGGAAGAATGAGATAGTAGAAGTAAGAGAGAGCAAGAGGGATGCAGTGACAGCAATAGAAAACAGTAGTAATAAGGCAGAGTGAAGGAATCTATGACTAAGACAGGAGGCATTGACATTTAGAGAGAGACACACACAGAGATGATAGTGAGTTGGGTTGAATGGGTCAGAGAATGGGCAATTGGGGGTGGATGGACATGAGCAACTTTGTCCATTGGACTAGTGGGTGTAAGAGACTTACTGTTAGGGCAGCTTGTGGAAGTGAGAGATGAGTTGCTCATGAAATACAGTGAGAATATGTTTGTGTACCAAATGTTTTGTGAAATTTTTAGGAACATACTGAGGGAGGTAGACGAGGTGGCTGGAACCATAATTTTCAGTTGGTTATTTAAACAAGAGCATATTCACCTTTATGTGATTAGATAGGAAGCATATTCACCTTTATGTGATTAGATAGGAGCATTTACTCATTGGTAAAGAAACACTCAAAATATACATGTACATCAGATTGTTTCATTTTTTACATATCTAACACTGACACCTTTGAAAAATGCTTCATGTATCTGATTTATGTATTGCAATTAGTGTATTGCTGCAGCAATCAAAGAAATAAAAGAAAAAAATGCTGTGTCTTCAATGGTGACCTGGTATAAAGTTATTGAGTCAGATATTTCTTAGATTATTGTGCATGAGAGATTTTAATGATGTAATGTGGAATGAGTCATTTTACATTCATGTCACAAGTTAATTTGTAAATATGATTGCTTTCTGAACATTTAAAATTATCTTTTATTTTCTTACAAAATGAAAAAAGGCATACAGATTTAAGTTAGTAATTCCTCCCCACCACCTTTTACACATAACAGTAACAGAAATTCTTTCACAGACTAGTTCATTACAGTGAAGTTCAATTTATTAGCATCCTTTGCATCAGTCTCGTGATATACTGTATAGCATATGCACAGCACAAACCTACAAATTAACAAACAGACATAAAATTAACACTCTACAGTGTGTTTAAAATAATTGACATAGATGCAGTACACTTTGACAAATACAAAACTATACAAACAAAATATAAAATTTACAATGAGAACAGCATTATTGAATAACAATGAAGAAAATACAAGCATTTCATAGTCGTTCATGAATTCAAAATATTCATCTGTTTTATCGAAACACTTATTTAGCATGTAATTTTTTCTTTCTGTCTTAAATTTTCTCATCTTCAATTCCATTGATGCAAATTGGTAGAGCATTACACATGTAGAGTTTTGGTAGGTATTGAGTCCCATAAACCAACTTCTTACAGCACAACAACGATTTATTCGAGTAACTGTCACAGGTTGACATCACAGCGCAAGAGTAAACACTCAACTCCCTCCAACTCTCTAGGCGAAGCAGCTCCAAAGAACGTAAATATAGCAGAGACATATACATAGGTATGCTCAGAAGTACAGGTTATTACTGTACGATTGCTACTGAGCGCCCCCCCCCCCCCCCCCCTCTCCATTATCATCGTCACACGCAGTATCATCACCTGAATACTCATCACACGCATCATCGTAGGTCATGTCAGTGTGAACAACAGGCGGAGTGGGCGGGGCGGCGGCTAGGACAGGTTCATCCGATTGTTCGGAGAGCGTCCTGCCTGGTTTCACGCGATGTGTCAAAACAGTAACTGTCTTTTGATTGATATCAATGGCCATGGTATTTACACCCTGTCGGACCACCCGGTGTGGGCCTGAATAAGGTGGTTGTAAAGCTCCATGAATTGGGTCGTCACGTAACATGACATGTGTGCAGGTTGCGAACTGTCTGTGGACGAAAACTCGTGGCGCCAAGTGTGCCTTGGGAGCTGGCACACGGAGTTTAGAGATAATGGATCGTACTCGATCCAGTAAAGGGGGAAGTCAACAGTTGGCAACGGAGGTGAGTCGTCGACGTAATCAGCGGGGAGGACGAGGGGTTCCCCGTACAACACCTTTGCGAGTGAAGCATTTAGATCGACCTTGACTTCGGTTCGCAAGCCCAGTAAAATTCACGGGAGGGCATCTGTCCACTGGCCACCATGTGCCATGATTGCTGCTTTTAAGGTGTTATGGAACCTCTCCACCAGGCCGTTGCCCTGAAGGTGGTAAGCTCTCATACAGAATCTGTCTACACCGCACAGTTGACAGAGCCGTGCGAAGAGGTTCGCTTCAAACTGGCAACCCTGGTCCATTGTTATAGAGGAGGGACAGCCAAAACGTGAGATCCAGGACTCAATAAAGGTGCGGACTATCGTTATGGTGGAAGCGTCGGTGATGGGCATGGCCTTGACCCAGCAGGTCACTCTGTCTAACTTTGTGAATAAGTAGTTAAATGGGCCCACAGGTGGTAGGGGTCCCACGATGTCAATGTGTACGTGATGAAAACATCCGGTACGTACATAAAAGGGTGCCAGAGGAGGGTGGGTGTTATGAGAAACCTCATTAATTTGGCACACCACACACACTTGTGCCCACCGTTCGCAGTCCTGACATACACCAAGCCACAAAAAACGTTCAGTCACAAGGCGGATCGTGGCCCGGATGCCCGGGTGTGCTAAATCATGGAGTGCATGGAAAATGGGTTGTCGCATGGATGGCAGGACCCATGGTCGAGGTTGTCCAGTTCAAATGTCACACCTTAATATAAGGTCTGAGTCTGGGAGCAGACGCTCTTCAAATCGAAGAGTTGAGGTTGAGCTATCAAACTCAGCCTGAGTTTCATGTTCAGTCTGCTGGCGGTGTGCAAGTTCGGTGAGGGATATGTCAGCTGAGTCCACTGCGTCCCTCGACCACAAATCAGCAACCACATTATCGAACCACGAACATGTCATGTGTTGGTTGAAAACTGTGAAATGTATTCCAAATGGCAAAGTCTGCGAGGGGGTGTGTTGGCGCTCGGATTGTGGATTGCCTCCGCAAGGGGTTTGTGGTCACTGTAAATGACAAAGGTACATCCCTTGAGGTCATCCTGAAAGTGGCGAAAGGCGGCGTAAACCGCAAAAAGTTCTCTATCAAAAACTGACCATTTAGTGTGAGCAGGTGACAGTTTTTGCGAAACAAAGTGTCACGGTTCGACAGAACTACCTAAATGTTGGTGGAGCACGTCACCGACTGCTGAGTCACTTGCATCTGTTGTAAGCGAAAGCTGTGCATCCGGCATAGGATGTGAAAGAGTCACTGCTGTCTGAATGGCCGTTTTGAGTTTGTCGAAAGCCGTAGTCATTTCATCTGACCATTGAACTTTGCGCATGCCTGAAGTATTCTTCCTGCAAAGCGCATCAGTAAGCGGAAGTTGTAATGGCGTGGCATGGGGAATGGGTCTCCTATAAAAATTAACCATGCCTAGGAACCGTCGTAACCCATGAAATTCATTCGGACTTGGGGCGTTGGTAATTACCTCCACACGAGAGGGTGGTGGAGCGTTACTGGCAGCGGAAACCATGTGTCCGAGGAAAGTTACTTGTGAAAGTGCAAGTTGCGATTTGTCCTGGTTGATTTCAACACCTGCGCTTGACAAAGCATCTGTGACAGCATGTAGATGGGCTTGGTGATCCTTGCTAGAGGGTGAGAAGATTAGAATGTCATCTAAATATGCATACGCAAAAGGGAAAGGTCGTAACACCTCATCAATAAATCTCTGCCAGGTTTGCACGGCGTTTTTTAACCTGAAAGGCGTGTATAAGTATTCAAAGAGTCCGATGGATGTGATATTTGCAGTCTTTTCAATATCGTCTGGTGCCATCGGTCTATCACTGAGAAAGCCTGAGAGCCACGTAACCACTGTGTGAATTCCTGAAAATGTGGCACCGGATAGTTATCCATGATTGTTCTGGAATTCAAAGCTCGGTAGTCACCACAAAGTCTGTACGTGCCATCGGGTTTATCTACTAAATGAATAGGAGACGACCAACTGCTGCTAGAGCGTCTGATGATGTTGCCATCTAAGAGTTCAGATATGATGGCACGTGCACTTAGGAGTTTTTCCGGATTAAGCCTGCGGGCTTTGTGTCTGATCGGCAGTCCTTGTGTCATGAGAATATGATGTACAGTATCCGTTGTTACTGCCCACACTGACGTGTGGAGTCGTCGACCTGACTGTCCTAGCGGGGCAACATAGTGAGACGCTGGACTGACCTGTATGTGGCGCCTCGAGGGCGTTGGTGTGGATGGGGTGGGGGCGGGGGCGGGGGTGGGGGCAGGGGTGGGGGCGGAGGCTGTAGTAACCAAAACCAACTGCAGAAACGCCTTGGGCTGCGGATTGGAGCCACCAGGTGAGGAAGCCGCCGGCAGTGGAGCACGCACCACCGGGTAAACACAGGACGAGTCGGACGACAGACCAACAACAGCTGACAACTACCGACCACGACCGACTATGAGTGACACAACAAGGAAGAGATAAACACGGAGCCTTGTGGAAACCACAACACCAAACACCAAACACTAAATGTAAATTCACTTGGAAGCAGAGCCAGGCAAATGTCAACAACGAGCAACGACCAGAATGCAGTACCGCCGAGATAGAAACGAAATCCAGAGTGAGTACCAGACTGACTGACTTGGGCAGAGCGGGTCCCTGTATACAAAATCAGAGGGAGCGGCTATTGGCCACTATCTTCACGTGGCGTAGTGGTGGCGCCCTCACTGCGCGAGAGCCGCTGCACGGAATAGCCGCCGTGGAGGCGGAGCCCTCTATGGGCTGCCCACATCCATTTGTTCTGGCACGTGTTCGACTTCCACGGCGGAAGGTACTACAGTGGCATGTGTGGTGGCAGAGCTTGGAATGGGCATCATTACTGCAACCGGCGTCTCGTAGGTCAGTGGTGGAGGCGTCGTGGTGACAGCTACAGGCGACGAGGGCACGTGTAAGGCATGCCTTGTGTTGTGGCGGTGTGGTGGGGTCTGGGTGGCAACCGGGCACCACTCGTTAACCCTTGGCACTGTGGCATCATGCTGTGTCGGCAAGGTGTCACTGAATGTTGCATGGTACCAGCAGATTGATGGCAGAGCCCTGTTGCTGTTGGTAGAAGCCGCGGAGTTATCTGTCCGCCAGGCAGATGACCCGGTACCAGGCGTAGTCAGTTTGGTGTGCGGTTTAATGCTGGTGCGCGTAGCCGGTTGTGTGGCTGCGTGTGTGGTGTTGCTAACCTCGGTTGGCAAAGAGTGCGTCACATCCTGCGTGGTCGCCGGGGGGTGTAGGACGGTGTAATGATTGTACGATGAAACTCTGTTGGAACCATCAAGTGGTTGATGGGGTTTGAATAGAGTATATGCCTCGTCTGCTAGGCACAGCTTAGCATCTAGGGGAAGGTGTCTCTGTGGCAATAGCATTAACTGCAAGGTTAAAGGGAATTTATCCAACCAAATAGTCCAAAGGGAGTCGTCTGGCAGGTCCTCCTTAGGAGCCATAGCTCGTATGTATCGCTAGTACTGGGACGGAGACTGGTCTTCGGGTGGTTCGTGACAAATTGCTTGGCATAACAATTCAGTTTCTGAGCGTGAAGCACACTCGATAATAGCTTGTTTAAGTCCTCTATATTTGTCATATGCAGGTGGGTCAAATATAATATTAGAAAATAACTCCGCGAAATTATGGAGGTGACTGAGGAAGAGAGCAAATTTTCTGTCATCCTCGTGAATTCAGAGAAAATGAAAAATGCTGTCCACAATGGCAAACCAGATGCATGGGTTAGCCTGATTAAATGCCGGTAAGTCTGGCTTGTGAGCTGGTGGATAGTACAGTGCGGCAGCAGATGAGGGTGGGCCACAGGATGGGGGTACCGTAAACTGGGCCGAGGAAAAGGGGGCAGAACCCGTGTTAGCGGTGGGCAGTGACTGACCTGTACTCAGTGGTGCAGAATGTGTAATGCAGGTTGGTTGTAGAGCCACTTGAAACTTTGCTGCGGTGCAGGAAGAGCCGTTAAGGCGATGTTGTAACATGTAGCCCGGTTGTATTCCGACACGGCAGCAGTGACCGATTGCACCAGAATTGCGGGCGGTGGAGGGGATGCATGAAAAGTACCAGAGTCAGGCACAAATTACGCTGAAATGTTGCTTTTAATGTGCGGCGTGGTTGCAACCGTTGCGGTTGTCATGTTAGCGGGTGGAATCGTTCCCCAAACACATGGCACAGCAGAAACCGTGTTTGGCAGTTGCAGCGGGAAAGTTTGGTTTTGAATAGCCTTCTGAGCCATACACAACTGGTTAGGCATTGAGTCCAGTGAAGGTAGTGCACTGTCCACGATCGGCGGTACACACAAATTGGTCCATTGAGCACGTTGTGCAACATTTAGCGATATATCACAATTTGGTTCGAACAGCGAAAAGTATTGTGCCGTGGAGTCAGGAAAACTGGAGAACAGCGATTGTGACATGCCTGAGTCTAAAGCACTGTCTGTAATACTGTTAACACTGTAACAGTTAACGGACACACAAGGTGTTGAAGAATTCCATGTGGGTAAACACACATTTGGAGCACTGTTATGTGGAAGCACTGAGGAAGAAAAACTGATTCTAAGTCAATTAAAACGTCCATAGAAGGTGGAACCGATATTCCGACGGTTGGCACGGTATCGTTGTTCGGATGCATTATTGGTAATATAGTTTGTTCGAAAATTCCGTAACTGAGCAGCAATAACTCGTGTTACGCAGAATTAACTTGTCTGGGGTCACCAATGTAGAGTTTTGGTAGGTATTGAGTCCCATAAACCAATTTCTTACAGCACAATAACAATTTATTCGGATATCGTTTACAGGTTAACATCACAGCGCTAGAGAAAACATTTCATTCCCTCCAACTCACTAGGCGAAGCAGCTCCAAAGATTGTAAATGTAGCAAAGACATATACATAGGTATGCACAGAAGTACAGGTTATTACTGCATGATCACTACACACAGCTGTAGTGCATAATGGCTCACGTGTTTTTTAATTCTTGTTTTTATAGCCCTTCCTACATGCAGTTCTTGATGATACGTGTATTGTGATTCTTCAAATCTGCATCCATTTGTAAACTACTGAAGTGTGTTCTTGTATACAGTACACTTCTGAACAGATACAAAGATAGTACTGTAAGTATCATTAACTGCATGAATGAGAGCTTACAATGTGATTGTGGAGAGCTGTATGCAAAAATTCCAATGGCTCTTCAGTGTAATTTGAACATGTCTGCCAAGTGATATTTTGTTAAATGCCAGGGTATTATTCCCTAAGATACAAAAGAATGAAAAGAAGAAAAATACACTAATATTGCACATTCTGCGCTACAAACTCTAGAAGTTATTGTCAGTGCAAAACATGTAGTAACGTGTTTTTTAGATCTGTATATAACATGGTCTTCCCAGTTGATGTCGTGCGCAATGTACATGCCCAGTAATTTTGTAGGCTGTACTTCCTCTATTACATGGTCACTCAGTAATAAGTGGAGGTCATCTGTACTGCAGGTAATTGATTTTATTTAAATCCAGTGTTAACTTATTAGCATGAAACCACTGCAACACACACTTCACAGCTTTTTCAGCTGTAGTAGACAGAGAACTTCTGCCATCACTGTAAATATGTTTACATCATCTGCAAATAACATAATTTTGGACAAATTATTGGAGCTTTTAATATAATTTATGTAGATAAAAAATAATAGTAGGCCATTATCACTACCTTGTGGGACACCTGTTTCCACCCTCTTAGCATTTGATACACACTTTATTTTTTGCCTATTTGAGATGAAATGAGTCCCACAACCTGAGTTCTATCTTCAAGATGGGATTCAAACAATTTTATCCCAATTCCTCTGATGCCTTACTGCCTCCAGTTCATCAATGAGAATTTGCTGCTTTACTGTATAAAAAGTCCTGGAAAGAACTAGATTGATTCCTACCACACTTTTCTTACTGTCTAAATTCCTTGAAATCTCCTCAGTAGCTTGGATAGCTGTTTCTGCATTATAACCTGTATGAAAGCTATACTGGTTTCAATGCAGAAGATTATAGGTGTCAAGGTAGCTTATGAATGATTTGCATCAGTTTTTCAAAGATGTTTGAAAAACGTTGATGGAGGTATATAAGTCTGTAGTTTTCTACCTTGCACGAATCTCCATTTTTCAATACAGATCCAAACCTTAGAAATTTTCTTCCTCTGTGGGAACACATCTTCACTGACTGATAAATTGGCAGGGTGTACCAGTGGGTTCAGAATTGTTTTTTTATTAGTGACACTGGCACATCATCCATTTCTGCAGACGTTTTTGGTCTCAGAATATTAATTAATTTTGTTATTTTATGTTCATTTCTAGGACATATTCTCATACTCTTGACTACTTTTGGTGCTGTTATTTTCTCTTGTTTGGTAAAGTTCTTGCTTAGTTTCTCAGGTACAATTAGAAGGCAGTTATTAATGTAACTGGACAAAGATTCCATCTTCATTTTAATATTTTCACTAGATTTAAACATAGTATCCTGTTCCTTGCAGCCCTTTTTCTAGTTCTCTCTTAACAATTTCCCATATACTTCTTGATTTATTGCCTGACTCCCTTACTAGCATATCATTATTTAGTACTTTTGTTAAATTAATTACCCTTGTATACACTTTCTGTAGTTACTTACATATTTTTTAAAATTGGGATCAGTACAAGATCTCATTTCAGGATTGAGTCTTTTCATATTCTCGCAACAATTTTTTGTACCAGAGGTGATAAATGAATTTGTGTGTTTGTGCCTAGATGAGATCTTGACTACTTTTTTGGAAAGCATATTTCAAAATTTGTCAGAAAAAGAGAAGAGAAAACGTTGTATTCAGCATTTGTTCTTGGTCGTGTCAATACTTCTGCCCAGTCTTAGTCAGTGTGATAGGAAACTGGTTGCAGTTTTCAGGGGAGAAAATTCTTTTATACATCAGATGTACTATTTTTGTATTTATTGGAACTGTAAGAACTGTAATGAGTGCATTGCGGTCAGATAAGCCTAGGTCGCATTAATTACTTCTGTATCTGAGGTTTCTAAATTTGACAATATAGTGTCTGTGAGACTTCTGAAGTGTTTGCTTTCCTAGTTGGGCCATTTATATTGGAATATAAGTTCAAAATGTGTAGAATATTGAGGAATTGAATTTTAATTGGACTTTGTATCGACATATTGACATTAAAGTCCCCACATATAATTATTGATGTTTTCTTATCATGTAAGACGCTCAGCAGTACCTCAGTCTGATTTATAAAAATTTCTATGTAATAGTTTATGTTTCTAAAACACTTTGACAGCTGTCTTCCATTCCACACCAAGAAGACCCTCCCATACAGTCTAGCTACCTATGCCCATCGCCTCTATAGTGATGAGCAGACCCTCTTCAAATACACGAAGAGTTTTACAGACTATAATTACCCTCCCAGTCTTGTACAAAAACAGATCTCCCATGCCTTCTCTCCAGTCATCCAGCCAAAGTCAAACTGTCCAGCCACAGAAAAGCATGATGTAGTAACACCCACGACAGAACCAACTGAATCACATTCTTGGCCAGGGTTTTGACTATCTATCGTCATGCCCTGAAATGAGTAATGTCCTACCCACCATCCTTCCCACACCTTCCATAGTGGTATTCTGGCACCCACTGAAACTACATGATATCCTTGTCCATCCCTAAACAACCCCTGTCCTGAACCCCTTGCCTAATGGCTCACATAATTGTAGTATACCTAGATGCAAGACCTGTCCAGTACATCCTCTCACCTCCCCCTCCACCTCCCCGAATGTAGTCACAAGCATCACATATCCCATCAAAGGCAGGGCTACATGTGAAACCAGTCATGTGATCTACAAGGTAAATAGCAGCTGCTACCTGCAGTCTATGTGGACATGACAACCAATAAGTTGTCTGTTCACACAAGGGGCCTCCAAAAATCTGTGACCAGGGATCATCTGGGCCAACTAGTTGCTGAGCATGCTGTCCAAAACCATGTTCTTCATTTCATTGACTGCTTCACATCCTGTGCCATCTGGATCCTTTCCACAATCACCAGCCTTTCTGAACTGCATCACTTGGAATTCTCCCAACAATACATCCAATGTTCCTGTAACCATCCTGGCTTCAACTTTCATTAGTCATTGTCCTTTACACATCTATCCCGTTTCCTGTTCCAATTCCAGCAATACGCAGCCCTGTATTCCACTAACGCACCCATAGTCTTGACACTTCTACCCTTCCCTCCCACCACCACTACCTTGCTATCCATCCCAGCCCCAGCCTCCCCCTTCCACACATCACACATTTTGCTTCTCCCTTCATACACTGCTGCAGTGAGTAGCAATGCTCCTATTCATGATATTGACAAACTCTACAATCAGTTGGTCATGGTAGAAACTATGAGTGAACTGTAGAAATAGCATCACTCATGATTATTAATATGCAGCCAATATGCAATTTACCAACATTAGCTACTAAGGAATGTGATTGGTTATATTCTACCTTCAAAGAAAATCTGCACAGTTTGGCATGTGCTTACATTGCTTCTGGCTTAGAGGCATTTAAAACACTATAGATCTCCATCAAATTTGTGTTCTCCCTCTCTGTATATAATGGTAATAATGAATAATGTTTATATAATATTAATTCTATTTCCTTTTATCTGTGATCAAATGCCACCGTCTGCCAAAAATTTACTTCTCTTCAGTCATAATATATACTGAGCAGTAATAGGTCTTCTAGCACTGCAGTACATTAAAACAAAATATTAGTTGTCAGCAACATTATCCTGCAAGGAGTTTCGTGCATGATCTTTCAGATAGCACCAAAGAGGAGTTCTCACTGTCGTATTCACAGTCTTTTACTGTTTGTTGTCGCAAATTCAGATCACACTGAACTTCTGAGATGCCCATCATCAGAGTGATGGCTCAAGTAAGTTTAAATCCTGTAACAACAAAATGCAAACATTATTACACACTAATCTTTTATTGGCTATTGATACCATCATCATATTATTTCTCACAAGCAGCCCCTATTAAAATGTGCAGTTGTAATGTATGCCTATGCATTGCAAACCATAGTTTTAGGATTATGGGGTCCATCTTGGATTTTTAATTTTTTTTATTGAAAGTTCTGTAATTTTTAATTAGGAACTCTTGCTCCCATTAATACTGGTATCAATTGAATCAGAAAAATTAAATGATCAGAAGTATGTCAACAGATTGTGGAAATTCAGTCATTAACAGGCAACCTCAGGGGAACCTGCCGCACTTCATCTGTATTAGGTTTACTTGGTCATTCAGGGCCCTGTCTGAGAGTTCACCCTTATTTCCCTTGTTCCTCATGGGACAGAAATGGATTCCCTGACATTTTCATTTCCTCCTCCCCAATGGAAAGGGTGGGCCCCTGGAAGGTACGAACACCCGATCTCACAAGAGGGCACGTGCAGCCAGTGCGCCTGACTCAGGAGTTCATTACAACAGCACAGTACTTGGTAATAGAATGGTTGCAGATCAACAGAATGTTTCTCTAGCTGTGGTAAGGAAAGAGGGTAGATTTGAGAAGTTGTCGCCCCTCTATATACAAAACTATTTAGAAGGAAACTGTGGCTCCTTACATTCAGTAAGCCATTTCCTCAATGTGACACTGACACTTAAAACTTCAAATTCCGAGCAAGTTGCTAAGCTACAAGGAGCTAGATGCCTTGGGGAATATGCAATAACTGCTGAACTGCACAGCACCTTGAATTATAGCAAATATGTTGTAACATGCAGGGATTTAGTTGCCATTCCCAAGGAGAAACTGCAATGTAAGTAGTCTCTTGAAGATATTATTGATGTGCAAATTGTCATAAAGAGGGTGGATATTGATCTTACAAATCTGGCTACTTTATCCTGACATTCAGTAGCACGAAACATCCTGAGCATGTCGAGGCAGGTTTTATTCGTCTCAGTGTGCAGCCTTATGTCCCTGACCCAGTGCACCATTTCAAATGCCAGAACTTCGTATGTACTGCCGTTGGGTGTAAGGAAAAGCCACTTGTAACAAAGATGGGAAGGCTACCCCATGTTCATGTGCTGTGGAGTGTGCTTAGCACAAACAAAGGTGACTAGTGTCAGCAATAATACCTGCATCTGGTATTGCAGTTGGTCTGCTGCAGTTACTTCGGAGCCCACACCCCCACCCGTGACTTCAGGCAAGTCTGTGGTTGCCATTGTTGTGGAGCTCCTTGCCCCTCCACAGGTTTTACCTGGTACACCGTCCAGTGCTAGTGCTGATAGTGCCAAACTTGTACTCTCGATGTATCTTGTGACTTTCCATCAGAGCTAATGGAATTCAATGTCAGACCGAGGCAATCGTCTCACTTCAAAGCTGAGTGTCCTCATACTGTAGGCTCCACTCCTGAGTGGAAAGACTGGATGTGTTTACAAAAACTTGGTTTTCAAGTCTCCTATGCTCCCATCCTATGTGCTATACAGTCTATAGTGAGGATGATATGACTGGGGAACGGGTCAAGGGAGGAATTGTTGTGTTTGTAAATAATGCACACAACTTTTTACCCTCCCTCTGGATACTGACCTGCAGGCAGTTCCAGTTGATACATGTTGGATAATCACAGTTTGCTCTTTTATTTACCTCTGTCTGATCCAGTAGATTCTGGATACTCTCACAGATTTTAGGGAACAACTCCTCCACCCTCTCTCATCTTTGGAGACTTCTATGCTCATCACCCCTTGTGGGGCTAGACCCCTACTTGCATTCAGGGTCAGCTTTTGGAGGGCCTCATGACATGCCAAGGACTGTGCAAATTAGACACTGGTATTCTCCCTCATTTCTGTGTTGCTACTGTTTTGTCACATTTTTAATTTACCTGACTTGCAAATGATGGACACCATTCTACATTCTAGAAACTCGGTGATTTTTCTGAGCCTCATTTTTTACTCCAAATTGTCATGGTTGCCACACCTCGGAGGTCTGCAAGCCAGAATCCCCAAGGTACTGAACATCATCAAGTGCCTTAGCCAAAGTTGTGGACAGTTGACAGGGCACATCTCCTCCTGATTTGTCAGGCATCATGCGTTCCTGGCCGGACTATGGGTGAACAGAGTAGGGATTTTTGAGGCCGCCTCCTTTGAACATCATTGACAATATCAACCGAGAGGGGATAAGTCTTGGCACAGATGTTGTAAAACCAGTCCCATACCAAATCTCTGTGCTGAGGCCAAGGAACCACCACTCACCATCCAGCTGCACCTCCTCATGGTGGAACAAGCACATAGTTCCTCACACTTCCAACTTCATCTGCATACCATACTGTTGCTCATCGATCTCTGGAATGCCTTCCTCAAACTATCCATGAACCACAGTGTTATTAGGGATCCATGTGGAGTGTGTGCTGGAGTCACCTTGTGTGGAGCAGGTAGAGCTCCAAATCCAGGGTTCTAACCATTTACCCCTCTGGATACTGCTGACGTCCAATGCCATTTTAGACTTAGTGCATTACAGGTGACATTAGACTCTGGCTTCTGGTTTTAATGTGGTATTTTCTGACATCTTATATGAGGACCACAAGTATGTAGCTGTCTTTAGGGGTGGATCCATGCAGGGGGTAACTGTTGCTAACTCTGTCGTTTTCGCGGATGCAACTTCCTCAAGACTTTACTTCTGTCTAAGTTGTTTTAGTGGATGTTAGAAGGAGTGACTGTGTGGCCATTTCAAGGGTGCAAGTGTGCTAAAATTAGAGAATTTTTGTTTTAATGAGTGTAAGATCTCTGGTGACCCCACCATTGAGCATGTGCATCAGAAAATGGCAACAAGTACTTTGAAGAGCCAGGGTGTAATCTGAAGGTCAGTGCACAATATCTGTCATGTGCATTGTAATACACTTCTTTTACATCACTATAAATGGTAACACATGTGTGTAGCTGTTATTTGTCAAGCAGACCTACTATAAGTGACTGACATCTACAATACAATGCCAGATATATAGTAGCTGTTATTCCTCAGGCAGACCTACTGTAAGTGACTGACAGTTTGATAATTTGTGCACAGCATTGTATTACCATCAGGTCAATCCTATGGTTCTTTTACTATAACTTCACCCTGGCAAGTTGTATTTTGCTCAACCTGTAGATTTCTAGATGCAATACTGTTCCCATGACAGTGTGTTTATACTGTCTGGGTCATTGCAGATGTCGCAGCTGCTTCTCACATCCTCGTCAAAATATTTGAGAGCCACAATTTGTAAGCAGTGATTACCAGTGTGGTGCAAAACCAATTTGATTGGTTTATTACTAATATAAACATTTTTACTACTTTCCTCACTTTTTCATATCAAAGTATGTTGACTGTTTCAGAAAATTGAGGGTGCTAGCAGTGCTAAACAATGTGTACTGATGGTGGTCTGTCAACCTGTGATGTAGCACTTTTGCCCCTGTTCAATAATTGTAATACTAAATTAAAAATTGTGACCAATTTGTTTTTGCAGATGTCTTCATGGAACAGCCTGACAAGAAGTTAATGGCTTGTACTTGGTCCCTTACTACCGCTGCTTATGCAAGCTAATGCAGGAAATGGTGCAGCACAAGCAAACTGGCAAAGTGATGTGCACAGTCACAGAGAATGACAGGTTCACACAAGAATGTGTGTTGCTGACTTCAGCCTTACTCTGCAAGATTGAAGTGGTGCTCTTTGATTGTTACTTCACCAACTAGTTTGCCAGAGTACAGCAGCGACTGGCACAATTCAGTACTTTCTGCACTGTGAAGAAATAGCCCATGTAAGTGTTGATTTCTGTCAGCTCTCATGTGCTCATCACTTTAAAATTTCATGCTTGGAATAATGTGTGTGGGACACATTTTTCTACTAGCTACGTTTCGTAAGCACTATTACCACTCATGTAAAATTACCCCATGTGAAAATATATTAACCCCTTATTTCCTTTTATCATCCATCCCTTTTTTTAAAATATTGAACAGTAGGTTTGTGTATAGGAAAAAAACCGCATCTGTTTATGGAAACAAAAAAAAATGCCAACTCATCAGCTAGTGCCAAGGGTATTTCAACACATTTTAGTCCACCACTGTTGGGGCATACTTCATTGAAGCATGGAAATACAGTATTTATAAAAAAAACTGCAAATAAAGATTGGACAAAACTCTTTCTCCACTGGCGTCTTTGACAACCTCTCCGTGTCATCTCCCCATTCATATCTGCCATCCTATATCCTGACAACAGTTGAGCCACTATAATCCTGGGGTCTGAGTGTCATTCCTCTCTTTCTAAGCACTTCCAATCTAACCTTCTGTCTTCCATGAGAATGGAACTTCTAGATCGTAAAGCTAGGAATAATTTTTTTCACTTTCAATGCTGTAGCAGTACTTGAATGTCACCTGTGGGTAAATAGTGACATTCATTTTGTCTCCATGTAATTTTATTGTTTTGATGAGAGTTTTCTTGTTGATACAGTTAATACTGTTATAATTAGAGTAATAAAACATTTTGCTGACCAGAGCTTAGTACCTCAGATCACTAGCTTCCTTCAAACATTTAATTCAAAGGTAAGGTATGCTTCTTCTTCTTCCTGTTGTACTTATTATGCTATTTTCTAGTGGCTAAGTTTTGCCCATGCAGCCAGAGCTCCCTCTCTTTGCACTCCTGTCACAGATAATATATATATATTTTTTAGGCAGCGTTTTTTAGTCTTCTCCACTTTTGCTCTCTATGAT
Source organism: Schistocerca serialis cubense (assembly GCF_023864345.2). Classification (NCBI taxonomy): domain Eukaryota; kingdom Metazoa; phylum Arthropoda; class Insecta; order Orthoptera; family Acrididae; genus Schistocerca; species Schistocerca serialis. The sequence continues at coordinate 28,114,833 of NC_064639.1, read as the reverse complement.
CTGATCTTTGCAGATGCTGTGCAAGTGAATATCATGTCCAGTTAACTGTCCAATGGGCTTTACTATTGTTGATTTGTAAATTTCTGTAGTTTTCTTTCTTTTTATTTAAAATTTTGAAAAATTTACATAAATGACAAATCCATGGAAAACAGTGAAAATGGTGTATACAGAGGACACTCACCACAAACAGTGTTCTGTTATGTATCTTTGGTCATGGAGAAAGAAAGTATAATGGCATCTGCAAATGTTTGTATGCGGTGAACTGTGATGATCCATGGGTGTTTGGTAGTGGCTCTCAAAGTATAAAGAAGTGTAGAAATGGAGCTCTGTATTCATCCACACTTTCAATGTCCTGCCACAGCCACAGCTAGTGCCACTGTGAATGCTAGGGATGCGATTACTCATGCAGATTATTTCATCACTGTGTGACAATTGCCTCTACAGCTATTGGTCTGCATTGTAAGATTTAGACCCTTGGATATTCACAGCTGTGCTGAAGATAGATTCCTTAAATTTTCACTATAGAAGACAAAATTCTATGAATAGCCATTTCTTCTGAGCTGTCAGAACAGTTTAATGCAAATGGAGAGGCTTTTCTGTCATGGATTGTTGATAGTGATGAATACTACGAGCAAAGCACAATACCTTTTACCATTTGGAAATACTTTCTCTTACAGAATACCAGCACGGGACCATACAACATAATGTAAATGTATGTAAAAAATAACACATATAGAATGCAATTATTGTGTTGAATGAAAGCAGCAGTTGGGAGAGGGCAGGGAAGGGGAAGTGGTAGCACAGTGCAAATTCTGGATGAGATGAGTGCTGTCTGGTGGAGTGTGCAGGGATCAGATGGAGGCATGAAAACTGCCAGGTGCAGCATAAGGAGGCTGTGGACAGTGGTGGTGGTGGTGAGGGAGGGGGGGGGGGGGGGGGGAGAGAGGAGAAGTGGGAAAGGAGAGAAGAAAGGGAGGGAGAAGGCAGACAGTAGTGTTTTCAAACAGTGGAGATGAGGGGATGTAAATAGGGAGGATGTAGTAGTAGAAGAGGGTGTGGAAACTGTTTGGTGGTGCCTGTGAGGGCAGTAGGCTATTTACTGTCCTGGCACTACCCCATCCCCCCCCGCCCCCATCCCACACTGGGATTTCCACATCCTTTGTCCTAATGGGTCCTCCTTGTTCGTTCTGTCTTACCTTATTTGTGTGTCAGACTCTACCAAGACTCACCTTTCATCATCCCTAGCTTCTCACTTTTTTCGTATCCCCACCCAGCCACTCTGCCCTATAGTCTTCTAATGCTGCACCTGGCAGTCTTTGTGACTCCCTCTACCCCCTGCAGGCTTTATCAGACAGAGCTCATCTCTCTCTCTCCACCGATACCTTGCTACCCTTTCCTTTACCGACCCCCTCCAATTTGCTGCCTCTGATCAACAGGATAGTTGCATTGCAATTCAAGCTGTCAGAGATTGCAGTCATGTGCATGTGGTGTGCTTGCTGGTGTGAATAAAAGTGTGTTTTTGTTCATGGAAAATGTCTTGGTCAAAAGTAGAAGTACAACAACATTTTTGTTCTGCTTATCTGTGATTCAATGAGGCATCTTTATGATCAGTGGAAATGTATCCTTTCGCTTCATCAAACTCAAGTTTCCATTATTTGGTAGATGTAGATGTGATGATTATTTTCTGCTGAAAATTGCAGCTTGGTACTTGTATACATAAAAATCTTAATACGTGATGCATAGGTATAAGATTAACATTACTCCATTAGTGTGCCACTATAGCCAATTTAACTGCTGTGTATTTAAGGATAAAGAAAGGTGAGAAATGTTACAATGTCTAAAGGAAAGCTTTCCCTCCATCTCTTTTTAATTCAGTGTAGGAGAAAGAAGCTTTTAAACAATAATATATATTGATAAAAACCCTAGTGTTCTTTGAAGATCACTTGCTTAAGTTCCACAAAATGAATGATTCCATTTTTTCTTTATATCATTGAAGAAAGTATCTTAGCAAGATTAACACATCTAAAAGAAATGTTAACCCTGACTTCTCCTTACTAATTTAGAGAACCAGCATGAATGTGCCAATAACTGTGAAAAAAGTTGTATTTATAATAGGATAGATGGCAGATTTGCAGGTCGAAAACTCAGCAATGAGGTAACAATGGCACAAGATGTGACTGTAGCTGCGCACTCAAACTGCACCATCATCTGCTAGCTAGTGCTCCTGCAACAACAGTGGCCTGTACCACTCGGCTGTTTACAATTGTGACATTTCACATTGATAATTTGAGCAACATTTCTGCAAAGATCTTAATTGAGTACTTCAAGAAAAATAGATAAATGTTGTAACAGCTAATAAAAAAAAATTGTTCCAAACCAGAGAATAAAATGTACAGAATTTGCAAGCACTCAGACAGTTCTGTGGCTACCCAGTAATAAAAGCCTTTTTCAAAGAGAACTGGTTTGAATTGGAGCAATATTTATTGAAAAAATTATTCAGCACTTGAAATATTTGTATGATTCATTCAATTAATATTTCTGAAATGAACAGCAGATTACACATCATATTTAATTTTTGATTAAGGACCCATTATGGGAACTGCATGACCTGTTACATTGTTGCCAGAAGAATAGGAAACTTTTGTTTGGTCTGCAAGACTGAACCGTCAAGATACTGAACATCATCAAGTGCCTTAGCCAAACTTCTTGGAGAGTGGATGAGGCACAACTCTTCCAGATTTATTGGGTATCTTGCGTTCGTGGCTGGACTATGGGTACACAGAGTAGGCCTCTTCCTTTGAAAATCATTGACAAAGTCCACAATGAGGGGATTTGTCTAGCTATTGATGTTATAGGACCAGTCCGATACCAGATCTCTGTGCTGATCCAGTGGCAGCCCCTCGTGGTGCAACAAGCACATAGTTCCTCACACCTCCAACTTCATCGGCATATCATACTATTTCTAGTCACCCTGGAATGCTTTCCTGCAACTGTCCATGACCTACAATGCTGTTGGGGATCTGTGTGGAACGTGTACTGTAGAGACTTTGTGTGGAGCATGTTGAACCTCGAATCCAGGGTTCTAAGCATCTACCACTCTGGATACTGCTGACATCCAACAACATTTTAGATTTAGTGCATAGCAGGATAATTTACACTTCTGCTTTGCTTTTAATGAGGTATTTTCTGCCATTTTATATGAGGACCACTAGTATGTAGCTGTCTTTGGAGGTGGATCCAAGCAGGGGCACTCTGTTGTTAACTCTGTTATTTACATAGATCCAACTGCCTCATGACTTTACTGTCTTTGATGTGAAATTATATGCCAATCTTGCGGTCTTTGGAGGAGGTGAGATGTTCTTTCATAGATGATTTTTTTTGCCTGTTCCAATTCTCTGAGTGCCTTTCACTCTCTCTCCAGTGTTTGTACACACCATATAAGGTAATTCAGAATATGCAGGATTCCAGCCTCAACTCAAACTACTGGGAAGGAGGGTTCATTCTGCTGGGTACCAGGGCACATGATTATTGTGTTGAACTAATTGGTATATCTAGCAGTGAGAGGACCCTTGATGTAGGCCACTTGTGGTGTGCAGATCACTGTGAACCACACTTTATTGGACTGAGTTTTCCTACCAGCAGGCTGCAGCCAATTTGAAGAGGGATCTGCCTTCTCTTTATAGAAATTTCCAAATGAATGTGGCTCAAGATTTAAAGTTTTGTGAATTGTCCAACATTTTTCCCGAGAATTTTGGAAGGTGGCTTTAATGTGTAAACAGGTGGCTGCCTCACCAAAGTTTTTTGTAAGTTTAAACCAGTTCTCTTTGAAAAAGTCTTTTATTGCTGGGGAGCCACAGAACTGTCCAGAGTGCTTGCAAATTCTTTACATTTTATTCTCTGATTTGGATAAAGTGTTTTTGAGCACTTTATTTCTGATATAAATATTTTTACTACTTCCTTCACCTTCCCATCTGCATTTTGTTCAGCAACTACATATTTTCTTTTCCCCCTATGTTTTAGTTTTGTGTATAGCTAGTTTCCTTCTTTCTAAAGTGTTTTAGAGTGTGTGATATAGAGTGACAGTGTGTTAATTTCAAGTTCACAAGTGTGCAACAATTTTAAAGTTTATTTGCACATAGATTTAATTACATGAGTGTAAGATTTCTGATGACCTCACCATTGAGTACACATAAGATACATGCATGCAGGTGTGTGCCCCCCCCCACACACACACACACGTGCATGCGTGCGCTGTAAGTTCCCCAAGGCAGTTTTATTTTGCTTAATCTGTAGATTTTTAGATGCAGTATTGTTCCAGAGACAGTGTGCTGCATACTGTCTAGGTCATTGCAGATGTCACAGATGCTGCTCAAATTCTTGTCAAAGTATTTAAGAGCCTCAATCTGTAAGCTGTGGTTACCAGTTGGGTTGTCAATTGTGGGGAAAGTACTAGTGACGTTTCGTCACTGTTTTCATGCCATAAGGTGGTTGAATGTTCCAATGCCATAGCCATTGTGAACACAAATATGTTTTCTTGTTACACATTTTAATAACTTATCTTCCCATATAGGACCATGTGTAACTTATCTGAGCTTGAAGCGATTTTCTAAGGTGTGTTGACACATTGAATGGTGTACACGAGCTGTGTTATCCTGGACACAATAGGAGACAGTTCACTCTGGAACAGCCGCGGTGGTCTCGCGGTTCTAGGGCCGCAGTCCGGAACCGTGCGACTGCTACGGTCGCAGGTTCGAATCCTGCCTCGGGCATGGATGTGTGTGATGTCCTTAGGTTAGTTAGATGTAAGTAGTTCTAAGTTCTAGGGGACTGATGACCACAGCAGTTGAGTCCCATAGTGCTCAGAGCCAGAGCCATCATACTGGAACTGCACTAAGGGAATGGATTCATGTTGATCTCCATTACACAGGTTACTCTACATGTTGATCTACTTTAATTTGCAGGTGCAAGTGTGGTGCAAAACCATTTTGAGCACTTTATTTCTAATATAACTATTTTTACTACTTCCTTCACTTTTTCGTATAAAAGCATGTTGATTGTTTCAGCAAATTGTGGATGCTAGCAGTGCTAAACAATGTGTACTGGTGGTGGGTTGTCAGCTTGTGCTCTAGCAATTTTGCCACTGTTCATTAATTATAATGCTAACTTAGATGCTGTGACCACTCTTGTTTTCCAGATGTCTCGTGGATCAGCCCAACAAGAAGTTTACATCACTGTTTTTGGAAGATAATGCAGGAATAGGTGTAGCAGAAGCTAATTTGCAAAGTGGTGTGTACAGTCACAGAGAATGACAGTTTCACATAGGAATGTGAGTAGCTGAATTCACCTTTACTGTACCACATTGAAGTAGTGATCAGTGACAGTAACTTCGCTAACTGGTTTCCTGGGGTACAGCTGCAACTGGCACAGTTCAATACTTCCTGCATTGTGGAGAAGTAGAGCATGTAAGTGTAGTGTTCTGTAGATTACTGAGTCTGCTGTCATGTTTGCATCTTATTAAAATTTTGAGTGAGGTGACACATTTTTCTACTTGGTATATGTCGCACACTATTCCCACTAATGTCAAATTACCACATGTGAAGATACATTTATATTTTTGTATTGTTCACCATCCCCCTCTCATTTTTTTTAATTTTTTTTTATTTATTTTAATTTCAGATAGTAGCAAAATTCACAGAGAATACTCCATGAATTGGATTTTGTCTGTTTATGGTAACAAAAGAAATACTTACCAATCTGTGCCAAACATGTTTCAACTCATTTGTGACACCACACTTGGGCTCATACCTTATTGAGGCATTATACTCCAATACTTTAAAAAAAATTAACTACAAATAGGACAAAAACCTTTTTCTATTGTAGTCTTCGAGCACATCTGTGCCACCTCCCCAAACATATGTCACCGTATACCCTCACGACAAATGAGGCACTTTCCTCCTGGGCTCTGAGTGTCATTCCTCCCTTTCTAAACTTCCCCGTCCTACACATTCTCTTCCTTTTGAATGTTACTAATAGATCCTAAAACTAGGAATAGTTCTTTCACTTTTAATGCCCAGACAGTACCTGAATGTCACCTGTAAGTAATTTGTCACAACCATTCTGTCTCCTTGTAATTCTGTTGTTCTGCTGAATGAATCTTCCTTTCGATTGTTATAATTTCAGCAATATTACATTTTACTCAACAGAGAAGACTACCTGACATCACTAGCTTCCTTCAGATGTTTATATGTATTGGTAAGATCTTCTTCTTCTTCTTCTTCTTCTTCTTCTTCTTCTTCTTCTTCACCACCACCACCACCACCACCACCACCACCACCACCACCACTTGCTTCCTCTTCCACTTCTTCTGCTACTTTCCAGTGGCTAAGTGTTGCCTCTGCAGCAAGAGATTGCTCTCTTCAGCACTCCTCTCACAGATCATATTTTTAGTTAGGATTTTTTTAGATATCTCAACATTTCCCTGTCTATGATCTGATCTTCGCAAATGTTTTGTAAACCAGTGTCATGTCTAATTAAGTGTGCAGTGAGCTTTACTTTGTGTAGGTTTACAACATTCTGTAGTCCTTTCTTTCCGGTATCTTGAAGAACCATCTCCTCTGTGTTTCTCTCATCCCAACAAGTTCATGTATGTCTCCAGTTTCACAGCTTTGTGGCAAGATTTCTTGTGCCTCAATAATATCCAGGTTGTACATTTGTGTTGGGACACTCTGTACAGAGGGCTTTATTAGGAATGTTCTCATACTGTGGAAGTTGTACAAGCTGCAAATTTGTATGCTGGACACTCTGTACAAGGGTCTTTATATGAACAACTATTGTGTTGTTATTTCTGTGTACAACATTAAATCTTGACACAATTGGTAAGGTTTTAATTTCAGACTTTCAGAGTGTTTCCCATTTGTAGGTGTTAGTCAGAAAAAGACCTCTTCCAAATTTATTTTTGAGTATGGGGTCAGAAATGATTACCTGTCATAAATTTTCACAGAGGAGAGATTACAGGTGTGGATGATATGGTTCTTACACAGACAATCTCAACAATATGAATTAAGTGGTGAAAGAACTGCAGCTCTGCTTGGCAAAGAATGACATGTGGATTGCTACATATAATATTGTTATATTTAGCTTCATATTCTCAATACTATGGGTGCCAGTTCTTTCAGAGCTACAACACTAGGTTAAAAGAACATGCTGGTGTGTCTGGAAAGGATATCTTGTATATTTTCCTTAAAGTTCTTATAATTTTCATGCACTCTTGCTTTTTACATAAATAAAACAGAGTGAAGTGAGAAATAGATGCCTCGAGAAGGTTGCCTGATATCTAGTGTAAACAAAGAGGGGGAGCTGCTGGAGAAATGTGGCCACAAGTGAGAGTTCTCCCTTCTGGAGTAGTTCACCCACCAGGAGATACTGGAACAGTTAGCAGCCAGGTGAGGCTGCACTGTTCCAATATATCTCTAACTGATAAAATGAAGTGTTACAGCAATAGTAGTGAGGCATGTACTTCTACCACAATTGTATGAGGGTTATTAAAAGATTAAAAAATTCCTCTGCCCAAAATGGTGCCCATATCCCCCACCCCTGCTGCCACCATTGACAATTGTTTCTTGAAATTTTAAGTTTCTTCTGCACTTATTTTAAGTTTTGAGAAACTCGGACAGATGGCAGAAGTGTAGAAAACGAAAAAGGAGACATACAGAAAACTCTCACTACAAACAACTTTCCGTTACTGTATCCTAGGTCATTGAGAAAGGAGAAATAATATCTATAATTGTTTGTGGGATCTGCATAGTAATGATCCAGTTGATAGTACTCCTAGGTGATTGGTATAGTCTTTCTGTGGAACTGCACTAAGACAGAGGATTCAGTTTGATCACCATACACAGGTTACTGTACATGTTGATATTTACTTTAATTCACAGGTGCATGTGTGGTGCAAAATAATTTTGAGCAGTTCATTTCTTACAATAATAATTTTACTATTTCCCTCACTTTTCTGTATCAATGTATGTTGATTGATTCAGCAAATTGAGGGTGCTAAAAGTGTAAAATAATGTGTACTGATGGTGGGCTATCAGCTTGTGCTGTAGCACTTTTGCCTCTGTTCATCAATTGTAACACAGAGTTAAAAATTGTGACCACTTTGGTTTTTGCAGATGTCTTCATGGAAAAGCCCAACAACAAGTTTGTCTTTGACATCACCCCTTCTTGCCTTTGCAAGCTAATGCAGGGAATGGTGTAGCATAAGCAAATTTGCAAAGTGGTGCATGCAGTCGTGGAGACTGACAGGTTCACACAGGAATATGAGTAGTTAACTTCAGGTTAACAGTGCCAGATTGAAGTGATGATTTGAGATACTAACTTCCTTAACTGGATTGGTGGAGTACAGCAGCAGCTGGCACAGTTCAATACTTCCTGCATTGTGGAGAAACAGCCTGTAGAAGTATGGAGGTCTGTAGATTACCATGTAAGCTGCCATGTGTTGATCACATTAAAATATTCATTTTTGTGGACATAATTTTCTATTTGGTACATTTCATAGACACTAGGCCCAAACATGTCAAATTACCACATATGCAAAAATATATTTAACATTTTTTTCTTTGTGGCATCATTCATCTTTCTTTTTTTTATTAATTTATGAACCTTGAACAGTAGCATTATTTACACAAAAAATCTGCATTAATTGGATTTTGTCTGTTTATAGGAACTAAAGGAAAACTCACCAGATTGTGCCAAAAATGTTTCACCACATTTGTGGCACCTTACTTGGGGTCACACCTTATTGGGCTACAAAAATAATATATTTATAAAAAATCGCAACTAGAGATTGCACAAAACACTTTTTCCATTGCAGTCTTCGACCACCTCTCTGTGTGACCTCCCCATTCGTGTGTGACCTCCTATATCCACACAAGAGGTGCGTCACTCTCATCGTGGGCTCTGAGGGTATTCCTCCCTTTCTAAACTTCAACTTACCTTTCTGTCTTTCTTATGGATGTTACTAATAGCTCCTAAATAGAGGAATAATATCTTCACTTTCAATCACCTCCTATAGGTAAATAGTGACAGCTGGCAGCCTTTCTGTCTCCTTGTAATTTAGTTCTTTTGATGACTGCATTTCCCCTTTGATACAGTCAATATTGTTACAATCTGAGTAATAATATATTTTGCTCAACAGAACTTGGCATCTCACATCACTATCTTCTTTCAAACATTAGATATTTTATCCTTTGATCATGGAGAAATAAATAGTAGTAACATCCTTAAATTTTTATTTGCACTGCATAATAATGATACAGGTTGTAGTATACTTGGATGCTTGTTATGTTCTCACAAAGCATCAAGAAGTGGAGAAACTGGGCTGTGTAACCAGGCACATTGAGGATGTCCTGTCACAGCCACGATTCTGACACTGCGGATAGTATTGATGCCATTACTAATGCAGGTTGTTGCATCACTACTTGACAATTGATTCTACAGCTATTGGTGGGCACTGGAAGTGTGTGTGTGCAGTGATTAATACCCTTCTACATTCAAAGCTGTGCTGAAGATAAATTCCATAAATGCTCACGACAGGTGACAAAATTCAAAGAACAGCCATTTTATCTTAACTGTAGGAGCAGTTAGTGGCCAATAGGTAGGTCTTCCTATCATTGATTAATGTTGGTGATGAACGCAATGAGCAGAGGACGTTAGCATTTACCAATAGAAAATAGTTGCTGTACAGAATACTGGCACTTTTGCAGTGAGCAAAAATTATAGGAAAATTAGTTAATGAACAGACTTCAGAAATAGCTAAAGGTAGACATCACACACACATAACTGCGACCTCTGGCAGTTTGTTCCAGGCTGCATCTGTTGTGTTAAATGAAAGCAGCAGTTTGGTGAGGGCAGAGAAGGGAAAGTGGTAGCATAATACATATTGTGGAAAAAATGAGTGCTGTCTGATGGAGTGTGCAGGGATCAGATGGAGGATGAAGACTGCCATTTACAGGATTGTCCAGCTTTGGGACAGGGAGGTGTGTAGGGGGCAAGGAGCATGAAAGGAGAGAAGCAAGGAAGGGAAAAGTCAGACAGTTCTGTCGGCACACGGTGAAGGTGGGGGTATGTAAATGTGGAGAATGTGGTTGAAGAGGGTGTGGTTAGTGTCGGTTGAAACCTGTGAGAACAGCATTGAACTTACCATCTCCTCCGTGTTTGTACTTTCAATGTGGGCCGTACCAGCCAACACACCACTCACCTTTCTCCTTCCCTCCTCCTGTCTTTTTCTGTTCCCCATCCCCCCACCCAGCCCTAGAAAGCTGCACCTGGCAGTCTTCGTGCCTCCCTCTAGTCCCTACATGCTCTGTCAGGCAGAGTTCGTCTCTCCCTCAGTGCGTACCTTATTATTGTTTTTCTTCCTGTGCCACCTGCATATTTCTGCCTCTGTTCAATGTGACAGTTGCATTCCAGTTCGATGTGCCAGAGATGGCAGTCGTGTACAAGAGGTGTGCTTGTAGTTATGAATGAAAGTGCGTGTTTTTTTTTCTGAGGAATGTTTTGGCTGAAAGTATAATCATAACAAATTTTACCTTGTGCTTCTCTGCAATGCAGCGAGTCATCTTTACAATGAGTAAAAATGTATCCTTTTGCATCTCCTACCTTGAGTTTCCATTATTGGATATATGTATATGTGATAATTATTTTCTGCTGAAAATTAGAGCTTGGTACTTGTATACATGAGAATCCTAATACATAAAATTTGGTAATAGGATTAACATTACTCCACTAGTTTGTCATTGTAGCCAGTTTAACTGCTGTATATTTAGGGACAAAGGAAAGTGAGAAACGTTACAATGTTGAAGGGAAAACTTTCCCTCAGTGTGTTCTAACTCAGTGTAGGAGAAAGAAGCATCCTAAAAATAATTGTCATGTTTACTCATATAAATGCTGGGGTCCTGTGGAGATCACTTAAGCATTGGACAAAATAAATGTTACCATTTTTTCTTCATATCATTCAAGAAAGTTCATAGTAAGTTTACCTCGTCTAAAAGAAATATTAATCCTCACTTCCACTTACTAATTTAGATAGACAATATGAATGTCCCACCAAAAGTTAAAAAGGCTGTATTTATCATAGGCTGGAGATATGAAATTTTGATGAAGTAACATATGCTTCATCCTTTGAAGGAAATGCTAGTTGGAAACTATTAACAGAATATAATAGTTGGAAACTATTAACTCTCACTGTGTTGATCGTCGATATTTTTACCAATTGCAGCTGTCACCAAAACTATCATAATAACACAACATAAATCCATCTATCCTAATATTAAATATCATCCCAGGAGCTCACAACTCTTTTGTGAGCATGTCCTTGGATATCATGCAGCCCCAGCCTTTCCAGCATTACTTCATTTCTGTTCTGCATGATTTTACTTCCACTATCTATTTCTCTCTTTCTCCCTCTGCCACTCCAATGAATGATTTTCTTCATGCTGACCTTGCATAGAGTGCTATAGCTTTGTGCCTTCCATCTATGCATCCTTCTCTTTGATACAGTAATACACCCAAAACCAAGAAAAGTGGCCATCCACTTGGGCGAGGGTCTCTGTTCATGTCAGGATGGTATCAGGTGGACATCGTGCATGTTCTTCCTACACAAAAATTGAGAAATGCAAGGATTTGTGGAAATTGTGGGCTTTATTCCCAAAAACTATCATGAAGGGATACAATGTTCATGAAAACTGGCTATGGCAGTGGAGTGAACCGCACATGGTACTGAAAGAGCATTTGACCCTCAATAGGAAGGACTGGCAGACATGTCCAGAGAATAAAGAACCTGGCACACAAGGGAGTGACCCACTGTTGTGGCTCTACCATGCCAACCATCTCGCATACCCCAAGTGTTGGCACCTGTTCCTCCTATTGGTAGGTTTCAGGCAGAATGTTTGCATCTCTCGCTCAGCAATATCATGGAGGCAGCCCTAGATCAACGTAATAGCATGGGAACCAGCTACAAGTACGCAGTAGTAGTTTACATAACAGCTCACCCCTACTGCCTGAGGCTAATTTAAAATGATGGAAGTAGAATACAATAAAAGTTTTTACTATCACTGTCCATTAAAAATGAAGAAAGACTTAGTTATCATCCAGGTCTATATGCCAACAAGTAATCGTAATCATTCAGATGAAGTAGTAGAAGAAGGTTATGAGAAGATAGAAAACTTAGCAGAGAGAGAGAGAGAGAGAGAGAGAGAGAGAGAGAGAGAGAGAGAGAGAGAGAGAGAGAGAGAGGAGGAGAAGAAGAAGAAGAAGAAGAAGAAATGCATGTATTGTTGTAATGGGTGATTGGAATGCAGTAGCTGGTGAAGGTGCAGAAGGAAAAGCTCTGGGAAAATTTGGACTGGTAGAAAGAAATGAGAGAGGGCAAAGTTTGTTGGAATATTGCAATGAAAATTTCATGGTAGTTGGAAATACTCTATTTGATAATGAGAAAAGATGATGGTATACTAGGATATCTCGATTTGACAACAAAAGATATCAGATTGATTAAATAATGATACACCAAAGATACCAAAATTGCCTAAAGAGTGTCAAAAGTTATCCAGGGGCATATATTCATTCAGATCATATATTAGTAGTAGCTGAGGTACTAGTTAAATTGAAAAGAATCTAGAAAGGACAGGAGAGAGAGCACATTAACTTTGAGAAACTGAAAGACAAAGGCAATCATGAAATATTAGTGTGTGGATATTGTGAAATTATGTTGCAAGGACAGGAAACAGAATGCACAGAAGGAAGGCAGGATCATTTTAAAAATGGAATCAAAAAGGCAGTTTGGAGTCAAGGTGAGGAATAAAGTAAAGTAAACATGGGTAACATCAGCTATGATACCCAACATGGGTGACTGCAGGATATGGAAAACTGTAACACAGAGGAAGGGAAGTGCAATTACAGGAGGTTAAATAGTGGATTAAGATGGGAGACACAAAAAGCAAAGCAGAAATGGCTGACAGAAAAATGTGACAAGATAACAAAGGAAAATATGATCTGACGTACAAAGAAGTGATGGATTTGACATTAAGGGAAAAGAGAAACAACAATGGACTAAAGGAATTAGAGGCAAGAGACATTAAAATAGTGAGTGAAACCAAGAAATAATGAAAAGATGGGAAGACTATATCGAATGGATATATGCTGTAGACAGCCGACCAAATGAACAAGAGCTTGGGATAGAAGAAGAGAATAAAAATGCAAATGATGAGAAAGGGAATGCAATACTAACTAGTGAGATTGAAGCATTTATGAAGGGAATGAAAAATGGAAAGTCAATGGGAACTGATGAGATTCCTGCAGAACTGTTAGTTATTGGAGGAAGAAGGGAAAAGGGAGTTGACTGAATTGTGTAATCAAATGTACATGACAGGAAAATGGCCAAAGGACTTTACAAAAAGTATCTTAATACCTATAGAAAAGGAAAAGAACAGCAAAAAGTGAGAGGAGCATAGAACTGTGAGCCTGATATTGCCTGCAGCCAGAGTCTTGCTGAGGATGCTCAACAGAAGGCTGTATGGAAAGTTGAATTGTGTAATAGTAGATGAACAATTTGGTTTCAGGTGAGGAGTGGGAACTAAAGATGCCATTTGGCTGCTGACAGTGGTAGGGGAGAGGTACACTGAGAAGAAAAGGAAGGTGTATGTTGTGTTCATTGATCTTAAGAAGGCTTTTGACTGTGTCAGATGTGACAAACTGATGGGAATCCTAAGGAAACATGGAATTGACTGAAGGGATAGACAGCTAATTAGAACATTAATATTTACTAACAAAGAGATAGAGGGGCTGGCCAGTACTTACCTCAGCTCAGTACAGCCGATAGATACACATAAAACAGAACTGAAAATTTACATTCCTAGCTTTCGGAACTTTGTTGCTTCATCAGGGAGGGGAGAGGGGAAAAAAGGGAAGAAGGGAAAGTGGATTCAGTTACTCACAACCCAGGTTATGAAGCAACAGGGAAATGGTTTACCTTTCTGTTCTGTTCTGTTTTATGTGTATCTATCGGCTGTACTGAACTGAGGTAAGTACTGGCCAGCCCCTCTCTCTCTTTGTTAGTATTTGTTTCACATCTTATATGAGATTTTCCATTAATCATTAACATTAATATTTAAACCAGGGAGAAAGAGTAAGAATAGGAGGTGTGATGAGTGAAGAAAATGAACTGTGAAGAGGTGTAAGACAAGGTTTTCGTTTATCACCAACGCTGTTCCAAATCCATCTGGAGGAAATCATCAATGAAAGTTTTGATGGAAGTAGAGGAGTTTGTGTAGGGTCAGAGACTGGACTGTATAAGATTTGCAGATGGCATGGTTGTGATGGTAGAGAGTGCAAGAGAGGTGGAACAAATGTTAGATGATCTGAAAACAAAATTGGAAGAATATAGAATGAAGATTAACAAGAAGAAAACGAAAACCATGGTAACTGGAGGAAAGAGGAGAAAATGCCATATGAAAATAGGGGGAGAGAAAATAGAGCAAGTGAATAATTTCAATTACTTGGAAAGTGTGATAATGGATTATATGTATTGCTCAACAGACTTAGGATAAGAATTGCAGTGGCAAAAGGAGGATTCAAGAGGAAACAGAAATTACTTTGTGGACCACTAAACAAAGATCTGAGGAAAAGACTTGCCAAGTGTTACATCTGGAGCGTTGCACTGTATAGTGCGGAGACTTGGACATTGTGGAAGGAAGATGAAAGAAGATTGGAGGCACTAGAGATGCGGATATGGAGCAGAATGGAAAAATTGAAATGGGAAGACCAAGTAAGGAATGAAGAAATATTAAGAAGAGCTGGAAAAGAAAGTAACACGCTGAAAGTTATTAGAAAGAGAAAACAGAGCTGGATTGGACATTGATTGAGAAGGGACTGTTTATTGATGGAAGGAATAGTAGGAGTGGTGGTTGGAAAAAGGGGAAGAGGAAATGGAAGATATCAATATCTGAGGAGACAAATATTCAGGAATGGAAAGACTGGCTATGAACAGATGAAAGTGGAAGAGGCTTAACCCATGACAAGACCTGCCATAAGGCAGAACACCATACCATACTATAACGACTACGACTACGACTACGACTACGACTACGACTACGACTACGACTACGACTACGACTACGACTACGACTACGACTACGACTACGACTACGACTACGACTACGACTACGACTACGACTACGACTACGACTACGACTACGACTACGACTACGACTACGACTACGACTACGACTACGACTACGACTACGACTACGACTACGACTACGACTACGACTACGACTACGACTACGACTACGACTACGACTACGACTACGACTACGACTACGACTACGACTACGACTACGACTACGACTACGACTACGACTACGACTACGACTACGACTACGACTACGACTACGACTACGACTACGACTACGACTACGACTACGACTACGACTACGACTACGACTACGACTACGACTACGACTACGACTACGACTACGACTACGACTACGACTACGACTACGACTACGACTACGACTACGACTACGACTACGACTACGACTACGACTACGACTACGACTACGACTACGACTACGACTACGACTACGACTACGACTACGACTACGACTACGACTACGACTACGACTACGACTACGACTACGACTACGACTACGACTACGACTACGACTACGACTACGACTACGACTACGACTACGACTACGACTACGACTACTATTGTTGATGTCTTATGGCAAGACCTGAGTAAGAGATATGGATCACTGCAACAAGAGAGGAGTGATACCTCAGTATAACGTGGCTGGAAAAGAATGTGATCGTTCTGGTACTGCCAGAGAGCTTAGTCCTGAGGAATTTGGCTAGCTTCTCGCAGAAGAAAGAAATGCAGAATAGGGCTGACAACACAGTAATAGAGTAAGTTATGAAAGTGGGAGGGTCACAAAATTATCTGCAGCAGTATGTGCCCATGGGAGTCTACTGGCAATTCCAACAGAATGGATGCACATGCACCATGCCCCATCAGTAGTATAAATAACAATATCATCAGTATCGATCCAAGCATACTCTGTCCACCATAGACATCAATAGATGTCCAGTCTTGCATTCATCAATTGATAATTTGATTCGGAATTTCCGTTCGCCTAAGGGTGCAGTAGCATGCCCATTAACTGAGTTTTTTTCAAGTCGGTGTGCCTTATTTTAGCATACACAATAGGGCAGTGACATCACTGAGACAGTGGTTCTGAAAATATTTTAGTGCAGGTAATCACTACCAGTTCTCATCTGCTAATCTTTTCCTATCTCCCTTTTACAGTAATTGCTACTGTACCTATTCCACATACGGTGTGTTTGGGTTTGGCACAAAAAGCATATGTGCACGCTGCAAATAATTATTTACAATATTTAGATGAGGAGGCATGTCCTCAGATGTGGAATGTTTTCCCCAAGTGCTGTTTTCAAATGAGCAAAGTTACAATAATGTTAATTACCTATATTTGCTACTTCTCAGTAGCTCAGTTTGAGCACCCTCTAATTGAATTGAGCATTTCTATACGTGATACAATAGAATAAAAATAAAATGTACTTCAAATTGGGGAGGCAAGCTCAGAGAGAGGAGGTAGACTGTCACATAAAATACATAATAAAATGAAAGTACGTGCAGGTAGAGCTCCAAAATGTTACACTAAACATAATAAACGTTTAACATATAGTTTCAGTAGTAGTCAGATTAGGGGCTGTTGTGATAACTTTCTTCTCTTTATCTGTGCTGTCATTTTCTTCTGCTTATTGGTTGGCATATTTCACATGAAAGTAATGAGCAATGTGTGCCTAGCTGTTCTCCATATTCCTTAAGGTGCTCATCACACCGAGCAAACAATGCTCCACACTGCATAAGCAGCTTGCTAAAGGTGGCTAAACAGGCAAACATAACTAAGTCTTGCCCTCAGTGTTATTCACAGCACAAATGCCAAGACTGCCCCTCCCGAAATGCTCAGTGTTATGCTTGTGGCAAGAAAGGACATGGGCAATCTCTATGTTTGCAATGGAACAAATATAAGAATTTGGCCCATTCACAAAAATCTAGTCACAAGTAATCGATGCAGTGCATTCAAACCCTGCTGCAGGCATCAGCAAAACTATCAAGCAAACACTTACTTCAGTGCTACACCAGACCAACAAACTTTTTGTTCATTTACATCTTATTGATAAACGTGTGAAATTTCAGTTGGACATGGTTGCTTCTGTTACATTGCTGAATTGTAACATGAACTGTTAGGCTCTCCATGCCTATCTGAAACTAGCATGCACCTAACAGCTTATAATGGACAAGACCTTCCCATTCTTGGAAAATGTACTTTGCCTGCCATTTATCGCTCACATATGGGAACTGTGACTTTCACTGTTCTACAATTGAGTGAATGTGAGAACATATTTGTCCTTGATTTGTTTTATTTGTTTGGCTTTAAAATTCAGGAGAATTTGAAGTCACTGGCTGTATTCAATGCAAAAGACAGTGTAGCTAGCTTGTTGAAAGAATTCCCTGAACTCTATTCTGAAGGGTTAGGCAAGGCTAACAATTTTGTTGGACATATTACTATAAAAGACAATGCTCAGCTGAAATTTTTCCAGGACAGATCTGTTCCCATTGCATTACACGACTATATGGCTGCTGAACTTCAAGAATTAAAAGATTGCTGAGGTATGGTGCCCATACATGCTAGTCTGTGGGCAAGTCCACTGGTTTTGATCCCCAAACCTTCAGGTCACATTCGCCTCATTGTTGACTTTAAGTCTACCATCAACCAACAAACTGTGACTGATATTTATTCATTGCCACAAGCAGAGGATCTCATGGACAGATTTGGCACTGGTTGCTACTTTTCAGAAACTGATCTGCATGATACGTATCTTCAAATACTGCTTGATGAAGAATCTCAATAGGTGTGTGTAGTGAATACACATTTGGGTCTATTTAAATATATGCATTTGCCTTTTGGCAGTGCTTCTGCACCCACCATTTCCAATGGTATTTAGAACAGCTGACTGCACAAGTGCCAAACTGTTCAAACTAATTTGGACAGCATTATTGTAGCACACCTGAAGAACACGTTGCAAATTTGCGTGGTATGTTTCATGTGTTATCTGATGCAAGACTAAAGTGTAGACTGGACAAGTGCAATTTTTTTTTAAATCCTGAGTTACAACATCTTGGTCATGTCATAAACAGTCAAGATGTATATCCTCTTGAGCCGCATTTGTTAGCCCTACAAGATTTGCCAGTTCCTCCCAATGTCACAGAATTGCAATCAGTCTTAGGGAAAATGAACTATCTTATTCAGATCATACAGACTGCTGCACATATCACCACACTATTGCATTGCAAGAATGTCCCCTTTGTTTGCACAGATGAGTACCATGTAACTTTTGAAAAACTTAGATACATTGCTAAGTGATCGATGCTTAGCTCACTTTGATCCTGACAAACCAGTTGTATTGCAAGTTGATGCTTCCTCTTACGGAACAGGTGCAGTGCTTTCACATCAAAGGTGTTGTCCAAAGCTCAGTGTAACTATTCACAAACCAAGAAAGAGGCTTTGAGTATTGGGTGTGGTGTCAACCAAATTCCACCATTATTGGCATGCAGAAAATTCTTCTTGGTAATTTATCCCAAGCCTTTGCAGTCCTCGTTTCATCTGACAAAACAAGCTCCTGTATGAACTGTCCAAAAATTGCAAGAATCAGTTCACACCACATGATATTCTGTTTCACAGTTTTTAGTGGCTGCAGACTGTGGGAGTGAGGCGAGGTCATCCATCGACTTGGTACTTGCATGTGTTTCCTTTCGGGTCCAAACGGTTTGCAGTGCCAACATCAGAATCAACTTTGCCACTATTATGTGCACGATGATATTTCTGTGTCTCTTCTCCCAGATTCACACAATGGCCACCAGAGGGTGTCATCAGGACACTGCAGGAAAACCGCCATGGAGGCGAAGCCTTCACCTCCTCTGCCTCTTTTTGTGTTTACTATAGAGCTGAAGATTAGATGGGTAGACCCCATTACTAATGAGGAGGTATTGAATAGAATTGGGGAGAAGAGGAGTTTGTGGCACAACTTGACTTAAAGGTGGGATCGGCTGGTAGGACATGTTCTGAGGCATCAAGGGATCACCAATTTCGTACTGGAGAGCAGTGTGGACGGTAAAAATTGTAGAGGGAGCCCAAGAGATGCATACACTGAGCAGATTCAAAAGGATGTGCGCTGCAGTAGGTACTGGGAGATGAAGAAGCTTGCACAGGATAGAATAGCATGGAGAGGTGCATCAAACCAGTCTCAGGACTGAAGACAACAACAACAACAACAACAACAACAACAACAGCAATAGAGCTGGGCCAATCCACACTGCAGAAGTCAATGTCCTCCCTCTCCAGTTATTGTCCTCCAGAGTTGGACGAGTACTCCTCTGGTGGACATTTCTGCCTGAGTGAAGGCCGGATGGCAGGGTATGACTGGAAGCTTGACATCCCCTGCAGTCACAGCTTCTGGTCCAGTACTGCATCCTCCCCCACCATTGTTGCACCCTCTTACATGACGATGGTTCTTCGCTTCCATGGGGTGGGGGTGTAACATAAAGTGCCGGCATGTTGGTCTGGAACGTAACAACAGAGAAGGTTGTGAGACAGGAGTGGCACCTATACAAAAGAATATAAGTGCTGCTCCAGCTAGCTTTGGCCGCACTAGAAGAGCTGCACAAGAAGATGAGCTGTGATCCAAAGATACAGCTGTGATTTAGTATATATTTAAGGACACTGATTATTTGCATGTCACCAATTGATTGTGGCATTTCATTGTGAAAAGGGAAAGTTAAGTATTGTCAACCTAGTAACCCTATAGTAGAAGAGCGGGCAGGATCCCACAAACAAGAAATACATACTCAGCAGAATTCAGATGAAACCTGTCATGATAGTTTGACATCAAACCATCAGTACTAAAATCAAGTATCATCCCAGGGGCTCACAGCTCTTTAGCGAGCATGTCCTTGTATACAAATTGTCATCAACCTTTGCAGCATTACTTCATTTCTGTGCTTCATGCTTTCACTTCCACTATCTGTTTCTCCCTCTGCAACTACATTGGATGGTTTTCTTGGTGCCGAGCCTGCTTTGACCTGGTGTATGATATAGCTTTGAATTATAACTTCTGGCATATTCTACAACATATCATCAAATAAATAAATATGTGGCTCCATTGCTGTGTTTCACCTGCCACCAATTTTCAAAATTTCCAGAACTTTGGATTGTGCAGGCACCCAATCCATAGTGTTCTGTACCTTATGTCTTCCATCTCTACCTTCTTCCCTTTCATGCAGTCATACACCTTTAAACCCAGCACTGTAGCCATCCCATTGTGGAGGTGGGGGTCAGAAAGTACCTGCACAGTGAATGCAGGGATCACACTGTTGGTGCGTGAGCTGGAAACTCCCCATGCTTGCCAAGGAGTGTGTGCTATGCATGACTGGGGCGTCGGACTCCAAGCAAAGGATTACTGACATGGCAACCATTGCTGAGTCTGGGTGGCACAAATGGGGATAGGCCCCATTCAGAGTTGGTGGCATCATGACAGATCAGCCACAAATGAAGTGGGTGAAGTTCTCCCCCAATGGTGTCTTAGGGCCCCAACAGTCTCTGTGAAAGAACAGTCCCCTTTCAATGCAGAGAGGTGCAACCCCAAAATCTTCCCTTCCTTACCTACACTGTGGGAGGAGCACAGGGCTAAGAGCAAGCAGAGGAATTCTCACTGCAACATTTGGTCTGTACAACGACTGATAGTGATTCTATCTTGGCAAAAAAGCACTTGTTTTCAGTAATACGGACCCCAGCCCTTCTCAAAAACCAGGGATACTAAAATAATGCTGCCTATGACAGGGTTTGAGGCCAGGACTGCAACTATGTCCTAGGCACTCTGTGTAACAAACTTCTGTCTCTTAAAACACCTCTTTGGAGGCTGTTGCTTTCTGGTTACAGTCATTTCAGAATATTGCTATCTGCAATGTTTATCTCCCTCCCAATGGTGAAGTGCTTCAGAACATACTGTTTGCATTGGTATCTTGGCTCCCCCACCTATGCGGGTCTTGGGTGATTTCAATGCCAACATTTTGTGGGGTGGAACATTGGTAACTAGCCATGGTAAAGACTTCTAAAACTTACTGGTACAACTTGACCATTACTTCTTAAATAATGGTAGCCTAACACACTTCACTGTGGCACACAAACCTTCTCAGCCACAGACCTTCCCATTTGCATCCCTTGTATTCACCCATCCATCCACTGGAGGCTGCACAGTGACCTAGTGACCACTTTGAAATCTTCCTGTCCCTTGCTCAGTGTCACTCCCCTGTACGCATGCCCAGATGGGCTCTCAACAGTGCTGGGTGGGATGTTTTCACCTCTGCTGTTGACATTGGCTCCCTGCTGCATGGAGATGTTGGTGAGGGAGTCCAGCATACAACTACAGTCATTCTTTCAACAGCTGATTTAGCCATCCACTGTTCGTCAGTCCTGCCCCAACTAAAGACAGTACTTTGGTGGTCCTCAGAAATCACAGAGGCCATTACACTGTAGGCAGGTACTCGGAAACCATAAGTAGCACCCATCAATGGAACAGTGCATTGCCTCTAAGTGTCTCCATACCTGGGTCCACCACCTAATGAAAAGACAAAAGTGAGAATGCTGGGAACGCTATGTTTCTACTATTGGACCATGTATCTCTCCTCTGCAGGTTTGGGCTAAGATCAGACATCTCTGGATATAAGATACATGCAGGTACACTTGGAATTACCTTGAATGGTTCTGAATACTGTACCAACCTAGATGCCATCACCAAACATTTTGCTGTGCACTATGCTCAAGCATCAGAGTCTGAGAATTACCAACCTGTCTTTTGTGTTGGAGCAAAACCAATTACCTTTTACTACACCCGGAGCTATATAATGCTGCATTGAGAGTGGTAATTCATCCGTGTCCTCTATCACTCCTCTGATACAGCCCAGCCCTGAATCGTATCCATACCGTATTGACTCGAATCTAAGCCGCACTTTTTTTCCGGTTTTTGTAATCCAAAAAAACGCCTGCGGCCTAGAATTGAGTGCAAAGTAAGCTGAAGTTCTGAAAAATGTTGGTAGGTGCCACCACAACCAAAAGACTGTTTGGGATGTTTGACAATATGGCCAATTCTACATTCTGACTTTTTTCCTATCTGTGAGAAGAGATGGTTCCTTATAGGAACTTTTATGAATTGTGAATCACATGCAGTATTCTCATCACCATAAGAATAATATGAATATAAACATTTTGCCATGTATTTTTTTGTGTTTGCTGCTTACTTATTTAAATCCGGTCTGCCTAATAAACTACGAAACTAGAGTGAGACAACAGCAAACACAGAAGAATATACATATCGTGTCATGTTCACATTCGTATTATTCTTATGCCTAATAGTGACACAGTCATAAATGAAGCATGGCAATTGACTAGATTGTTAAACCTAAGATGACTCTAATTTCAGTGCAGAATGTAATGTATGTACTAAAGAGGTGTCTGCAAAGATTTTCAAACAGAGAAAAATTTTCACCACACTCTCGTTCAAAACATCTTCTATCATACGCTGTATATTATTTGGTTCTTGTTGATCATTATCAAAGAAAGCAGCAGTGTAAGTGACAACAAATATCAGTCTGTTGCCATTGTTTTGCTAATGAGACGATTCCTCTCTCTTTTTTTAAAAAAATTGTAAGCGGCAGTAGCGTGCACAAAAGCAAGTCATGCCACGAGCGGCAATAGGTTTAAACACTCATTATCAGAATACAATGCATGATGCAGTAAAGTAATGCATTTTCAGCTTAGAGTGACATAAACACCTATAACAAAGAGAACGGCACTTATCAGATCAAAGAAAAATAAGCAATCAATTCAAATCAGACGAAGTACGCGAAAAAGGAAGGGTACCCATATAAATACGGATGGAGCACTTGATGCTTAGCAATGGCTACTTGGTAAAGCTGAACTGCTAAGATTATGACTCAAACCAAACTACTGTAGCTATATCGTCATTCATTCGACCTAAATTGTCTCATATTACAATGGACCATATTTATTATGATTTGGGGGGCAGCCTAAAACTTTTCTCTCTCCTTGAATTTCAAGTCTCAAATTTCAGGTGCGGCTTAGATTTGGGAAAAATTTTTTTCCTTAATTTCAAGTCTTATTTTTCAGGTGTGGCTTAGATTCGAGTAAATACGGTAACTAGATGATCAGGAACCTACCAAATGGTCAACCATGCATCCTTGCCAGCTTTAATCGCATCTTGAGTGTGGGCATGTACCCATCAAAATGGCGAGAGAGCATCCTTTTCCCAGTGCTGAAACTGTTTAAGCAGCCTCTAGAGACTGACAGTTATTACCCAATAAGTCTCACCATTGTTCTCTGTAAGTGGCTAGAATGCATGGTGAGCTGGCAGCTGTGTTCGCTCCATGTGTTTTACGATATTTCGCCTCTTTTCCGGGGTGGCTTTTTGCCAAGGCCATTTCACTATTGATAATCTCATTTACCTGGAGTCTGTCATCTGAACAGCTTTTGCCCGATTTCAACACATTAAAGCTGTCTTCTTCAACCTGCAAAGGCTTATGACACCACATCCTTGCTACCTTACATGACTAGGATCTCCAGGCTTCACTCCCAATTTTCATCCAGAACTTCCTTTCTTACCTTATGTTTTGGGTTTGTGTTGGTACTTCCCACAGTATCCCCTATACCAAAGAAAATGGGATCATTCAGGACTGTGTACTGAGTCTCCCTCTCTTTCTAGTAGCCATCAATGGTCTAGCAGTTGCTGTGAGGTCCTCAGTATCACTGTCAAAGTATGCCGATGACTTTTGCCTCTATTATTCCTCCTCTAGTGTAGATGTTGCTGAGCATCGACCGTAAGACGCCTTAGGAAAGGTGCAGGCATGAGCCTTCACCCATGGCTTGCGATTTTCTGCCACTGAGACTGACATCGTGCACTTCTGTCATTGTTGTAGCAGTCAACCACAACCAGAACTTTACCTTGATGATCAACTACGTAATGTGATGGAGAGTTATTGCTTTCTAGGGCTGGTCTTTGATTCCTGGCCATCATGGGTTCCCCATCAATGCTAGCTTAAGCAAAAGTGTTGGCTGCACCTTAATACTCTTCGCTGCCTGAGTAGCACCAGCTCGGTTCCAGATCACAGTACCTTTCTGTAATTTCACAAAGCCCTGGCACAGTCCCACCTTCATTATGGGAATCTGGCACATGTTTGGCATCACTGTCAGCATCGTGGATACTGGATCAGTAAACCGCTGTGAAGTTCGACTTGCAACAGGATTTTGTCAGACTTGCCCTGTGAACATCTTATTCGTGGATGCTGGGATTTCTCCATTGTGGATCAGGCACTATCAAGAGCTTGCCAATTACACTACCCCCACTGCCAGTGCCCCTAAGCATCTGACTACCATCCAAACACGGTAATCTATCTCCTGCAACGGCAGCCCCAATGAGGAATTACCATTGTGGTCTGCATCTGGTCTAACCTCTGAACTTCAGTTCTCCCCTCTTCCTCGTCTCCTCTGGATCCACTTACATACACCTCCACAGAGCATCCCCTGGCTTCAGCTTCATCTTGACCTACCACAATGTGCAAAACACATAGTCCATCCTGAGGCCCCCTACTGCAAATTTTTCTCCATCCTTGGTGCATCCCAGGATTCAGAAGTTGTCTACACTGATGGCTCAGTGGGCACTGGTCATCTAGGCTTTGCTTATACTTGGGCAGGACATTCTGAACTGCTCTCCTTGCCAGATGGCTATAGTGCTTTAACTGCAGAGTTGGTATCCATCTCTCAGGCTCTCAGGCATATCCGTTTCTGCATTCAATGAGCAGTTTGCAATCTCAGCTAGTGCTACCCTCACCACCTCATGGTTATTGTTATCCGTGATTCCCCGTATGACCTCAAATAGTGTGGAAACTTGGTGACCTCTATCTGGAACCTGTACCTCATCGAGATCCCAGGGAATGAGCTTGCTGAAAGCCTGGCGAAACAGGCTACCAGTAAACTGACTCTAGAGATCAGTTTTCCAGAAACTGACCTCCAGTTGGTATTACACCATCAAGTTTAGGTGCCCGGAATATGGTATGGCTCATTCTGACTTCACCAAACTAACTACCAGTGATAAAGGAGACTATGAATCTGTGGAGGTCCTCCATGCAGGCCTCTAACCAGGGCTGTACCTTTACTGGCTCCCCATTGGCCATACTTGTCTGACTCCTGGTTATTCCCTCCATAGAGAGGCCCATCCCACTGTTGTTTTGGCATCCGTATGACAGGGGTCCACATTTTGCTGGACTATCCCAAACTAGCCACCCTGTGGCAGACTCATAGCATCCGTGACTCACAAAGCCTGGTGTTAGGAGACGACGACCCAGAATCTAACTTAGTTTCATGTTTTATTCGTGAAGCAGGCTTTTACCACGCTCTTTAAGGAAGGGTCATTTAACTTCACTGTCCTGTTTGGGGGTTGGCAGAAAATTCTGTAGTCTTCCCTGCCCAGACAGAGCTGCAGCTATATGGGCTTGGTGATCCAGTGCAGTCCCGACCCTACCTGCTCTGTCTCTGTTATTGTCCTTTCCCCCCATCCTCATGTAGTCTGTAAGACTTGTTCATCATTTGTTTGTCTGTGCTTTTCTAGCTGTAGTAGTGAAGGAATTTTGTCACACTGTAAACAACAGTGAGAGCATCTTTTTCTATTTGATAATAAATGCACTGAGTTTGAATGAGCAAGTTTTAGGCAAAAGCAATGGGTCCCACTTGTTAACCAACTCTGTGTGAAATCACAGCACTGATTCCTTAGGAGAAAGCATCGACTTGCAAAACTAACGGTTTTGCAGGGTCAAAATGCACTAAACATCTGTTACTAAGCAAGGCATTTTTGAGTTTCCAAAATCCATTTTGACAGTCTTTAGCCCAATAAAAAAGGTACATTTCCGTGAGGCAAGCAATGCAATAAAGCTATGATTTGTGTGGCATTCGGTATGAACTCATTTTGTCTAGTACTGACTGCAGTTCAGACACATTGTGAGGAACAGACAGGTAACAGATTGCAAGCAAATAACACTGGAGGGGATGCACACCCTAAGTATTGTAGTTCAGTGTGAAAAAAGTCACACTTTCAAACAATGGAAAATCCAGGATGGAATGTAACAATACAAGAGAAGGAAAGTTGGTACTCACCATATAGCTGAGATGCTGAGCCGCGATAGGCACAATATAAAGATTCACACAATCGTAGCTTTCGGCCATTAAGGCCTTTGTCAGCAGTACACACACATACACATACGCACACACACACACACACACACACACACACACACACACACACACACACACACACACACACACACACACACTTATGCAAGCACAACTGCAGTCTCAAAAAGCTGAAACTACACTGCGAGCAGCAGCACCAGTGCATGATGGGAGTGGTGACTTGGTGGGGGTAGGGAGGAGACTGGGGTGGGGAGAGGGAGGGATAGTATGGTGGGAGTGGTGGACAGTGGAGAGTTGCAGTATAGACAGGGGGCAAGAGAGAAGGTGCGGAGGGGGGAGGGGTTAAGTAGTGGAAATGAGAGAAATAAAAATAAAAATAAATTAAAAGACTGGGTATGGCAGTGAAATGATGGCTGTGTAGTGCCAGAATGGGAACAGGGAGGGAGCTGGTTGGGTGTGGACAGTGACTAATGAAGGTTGAGGCCAGGAGGTTTACGGGAACATAGAATGTATCGCAGGGAAAGTTCCCACCTGCACCATTCAGAAAATCTGGTGTTGGTGGGAAGGATCCATATGGCACAGGCTGTGAAGCAGTCGTTGAGGTGAGGGGTATCATGTTTGGCAGCGTGTTCAGCTACAGGGCGGTCCACTTGTTTTTGGCCACAGTTTGTCAATGGCTGTTCATCAAGGCAGGCCTACCTTGAAAACCAGTCATGTGATTTAGAAGCTAAGCTGCAACCACTGTGCTGCATTCTATGTATTGATGATAACCAACGAGCTGTCTGTCCACATGAACGGCCACCGACAAACTGTGGCCAAAGAACAAGTCGACCACCCTGCAGCTGAACACGCTGCCAAACATGATATCCCTCATCTCACTGACTGCTTCACAGTCTGTGCCATATGGATCCTTCCCACCAACACCAGCTTTTCTGAATTGCGCAGGTAGGAACTTTCCTATGTTCCCGTAACTCTCCTGGCCTCAACCTTCATTAGTCACCGTTCTCACCCAACCAGCCCCCTCCCTGTTCCCATTCCAGCACTACACAGCCATCATTTCACCACCACACCCAGTCTTTGAATTTATTTTTATTTTTATTCCTTTCCCATCCCCCACTTACCTCCTCCACCCTCTGGACCTTCTTTCCTGCCCTCCGTCTGAACTGCAATACTTCACTGTCTGCCAGTCCCATCATACTATCCATGCCCCTCCCCACCCCAGCCTCCTCCTTAACCCCACCCAGTCGCCACTCCCATCACGCGCTGGTGCTGCTGCTCGCAGTGTAGTTTCAGCTCTCTGAGACTGCAGACGTGTGTGAAAGTTGAGTTTGCGTGAGTGAGTGTGTGTGCGCGTGTGTGTGTGTGTATACTGCTCACAAAGGTCTTAATGGCCGAAAGCTATGATTGTGAGAATCTTTTTATTGTGCCTATCGCAAATCAGCATTTCCACTATATGGTGAGTAGCAACTTTCACCACTATATGGTGAGTAGCAAAAGTCACACTTTTTGAGATGAAACTTTGATCCTGCTTCTGACAACACTCGAAAGAGAGTATGCAAATTGGCAATGTGTTCCTCTGGTGTATGACCTGAGATATTAATATCATCTATTTAGCTCAAACAAAATGGCACCTTTGCAGTCAGCTCTTCCAAGTAATATTAAAAAATTGCGCTTGTGGAAGCACTGCCAAAGTCCTAATTCAAATATTTGAACAGTCCTAAGTGTGTATTTGCAACAAACACTTTTTGTTATTCTGCATCTAATGTAATCTGTGAGTAGAAGTCACGTAAATCTATCTTAGAAAAGTAATATTCTGCACCAAGCCTGTTCATGAGTTCCACAGGGTAAGGCAATGGATAAGTGTCAACTACTGTCTGTGAGTTGACTATAGACTTGAAGTAAACATAAATGCGAATGTGACCAGAAGACTTTGGCAACAAAATGAGAGGACTTGCCCCATGACTAGCTTGACTGGTAGCAATTACACCATTATCTTGCAATTCTTTCATTTCACCAGCTGATTTGTCTCTTAAAGCAATTGGAATGTGGTGAGTCTGGAGAAACTTAGGCTGTTCATTGTCTTTCACTGTAACATGCACGAAAATGTTATTACATTTTTCCATTCCTTCTTAAAATTGTTTAGGAAATCCTTTTGCAAGCTACAGAGGCTGTCTTTTAGTGCAAAAGCCGGTACCGAAAGTACATGGTCTGGGATGCTAAGTCCAAACAAATCAAAGGCATTCTCACTGTTTCTTGATTTTAACACATTAAATTTCACCATCCTGATGTGGCAGGCAAACTACACTGTCCAAGCAGTGGAATTTCCTGTCCATTGTAGGTAGTGAGGTGCTTGCTAGATTTAGAAGGGCAGGGTGAGCCTATCTGTTCGTATGTGGCATGATAAAGCAAAGTTACTTAGGCACCTGTGTCCAACTGAAAGTTCACACAATGGCCAGCAATTCGTAATGAGACAAATATTTCATTAGAACATCATTGTGCAGCACTAGGGTGAGGAGGAGGTGTAACTTTAATTTTACTTTTGTCAGAGCGTGTTGTAGGCTTAGAAAACAGAGCATTCACTGCATGTTCATGAGCCTGTATTTCCTGGGAGCACGCAAAATTGGAGCTTTTGTGCCATTGCAAACAAACTGTTGGGACAAGGTCTTTTCTTCCACATGTGTAACATGTTGTGTTACATAATGGTCATTCCTGTCTTTTATGGCAAGCGAAACATCTAGGGCAAGACTGTACTAAATTCACAGGCCTGTTTCAATGTCTACATGGCTGTCGACATGGCTACGTACCTGCTTGTTGTTGTGGCGGCTTGGGGTGGTTGCGAGCAAGGGACGACTCAACCTGACAAATTGGGGCCTCGTCAAACTTATCGGCTGCTATGGCACCCAAATGTACCTCTAAGTACTTTAGGATCTGTTCCCATATTCTGCTATCTGGGACACTGAATGTCAATGCATTGTGGATCATTAAATCAATGTAAAAGTTGTCACAACTCCACTTAAATTTACTTCTCCCAGTTACGCCAATTAATTCTGTGTACCAATGGCAGTAGGTGTGTTCTGGCTTTTTTTGCAAGTGAAAGAACTGATATCTAGCTGCAGCTACTTTGTCTTGGTGATCATAATGTTGAGTTAATGCAGCAATTACTTTGTCATAGCTGAGTTTGCCAGGAGACATGGTGGGGAATAGTTTTTGTATTAACCTTAACATTGGGGACACTGCATTAAAACAAAGTATTGTAATTTTACAGTACCTTGAACCAGATGAACTTGACAGTGTGCTTGGAACTGAGTGAGGTATTCGAGCCACTCCTCTTCTGTGTCATTAAATTGCCAGAATATCGGTATGCTGCTTGGCAGCACATGTCGAGCTGGTCGGTTGTTTGGTAGTGCAGCCGACGCAGCTTGTGCAGCCAGAAGTAATTGTACCATCATCAGTAGGGTATCAGTTTGTTGGTTCTGAAACTGAAAAGCTTGTATTAGATCCATTACATTAGCTGTCTGTGGCTGAGGTGTGGTGGCAGGGGATGGATAGTTCACAGATACAGCAAAAACCAAGCAAAGCCTCTGAAAAGAGAAATTTGATTAGTTCTGTGTTTCCCCTACTACAATACATGCAAGAACACAAGAAAATATTAGCAATGAGGAACACAATCACCCATGCAAGATAAAACACAAGAGAAGAAAGCAAACTCTTTGGCAAAGTCGACTAGCTTAATTCGTTATTGAATTATCCTTGTCACTGTTGTGTCCTTGTTGCCACTGTAGAGCCTCATACCATGGAAGCAACAGAGAGGAAGTGGCTATGTGTGACTAGTATCCTCTTTCTACATCACAAATGCATACATGGATTAACTCAGTCCTTTATTTTCTGGAACAGATAGCCACTACTTAAATTGAACAAAGTCCAAGTGTTGTGGTACAAGCTCTCAAAATATATTCCACATTAGCCTCACTGAAGGTGAATTACAAGTCCCACTATAAACACTACTCTGGTCACTACATCTGATCTTAGCCTAAGCCCACTCTGCAAATGAATGACAGAAACCAAACAGGATTGTGAGTTAATTACTGAGGCACTCCAGTCAACTGTGGTGTTCTAAATACTTTCTGTCAAGAGGGCCTTGGTGGCGTGTTGCTTGCAAGTTCACCTCTGGCCTCTTGTGATAGGCATGCATGATCCACCACCTACTGTCGATCTTTGTGCTATATCTTTGCCAACCAGAGTGCTGGTGACAGCTTCCACCAGCACTCTTAGTCTGTCCATGTGGCTAGTCTTTCCAAGGCAGTCTTGGAGTGGAGTACCTCTGGTATGTGACAGGAGCCAGGTGATGTATATCTTCTCACTGCACTCTGCTTTTGGAGGCTCCTGGTTGCTTCCTACATGGGGCACCTTGCTTGCCTGTTTTGCTCTGTCTCCCTTCCTCACTTTTGTCTCTTATTTAGATGCTTCAACATAGGTAGATCTTGGGGTTTTCTTCACCAGGTTTTTGTGTTGTAGGCTATCTCTGATCTAGTCATATAGTCTTGTCTGTCTGAGGCAGAGGGACTGGTGAACTAGTAGATTGGTCCCTTTAAGGATCCAACCAACCAATATTAAGTATATCTGTGCAATGAGGAATAGTACCTCACCTCACCTCATCTAAATTTAAATAATTAAAAAACTTTTGGGTTAAATTTGAAATTAGTTCTTGATGCAGATAAATATACTTAAAAATAATTATTGCCATTTTTGTTGCAAATAATCCATTAAAAAATGTTACATTAAAAATGTATTATAGAAATGCACCAGGGGATCTACGATAAAAGTGAACATTGAAATGGGTTCCACTTACAGCAAAGTTGTAGACAACTCTCCAGATTTCCTCATATTCTTTTCAACAATGAGTTAATTTCTATGTCACATTGTTATATATGAATAATATGTATTTCTATCTTATATATTAGAATGGAATTGATTTGCTAATACAATCAGTAATAACAATATGACTTCTCCATGCTGCAGGTAATTTTATTACGATCTGTATGGTATAGTACAATTTACTGGTGAATTGCAATATATGCTAATTTTTGGAAATCTGTGTATTATGCACATCTTTTGAGACTTTCTGATGGTTTCAAAACATGTTTCTGTTTTAACAGATTCAGTCTCATGGCAAGCATGTGAGAAATGATGTTGGGGAACCAGCACATGTCTCTTGGACAGCTTCAGATTCAGCTTGGCCACTGGGGAGAGGCTACTGAGAAGCACGAGGGTATCAAAATATTGCACATCTGCATATCAAGAATGTATCCAGGCCATTGTGTTTGTAATGCAGTGACTTCAAGCTGGAAAGTACTGTGACTTTGACTACATCAATGCCAGGTATAGAGCAATGAAATACTGTAATTCCTTTTATTTGACAAAATAAGGATAGAGGTGGACTTTATTTGAATAAATATATACTGCACAGTACATGTTTCACTGAATCATGACAAATCTGAGGCATAGGGATATTTGGGTTGTATTGAGAGTGTGTTTATTAATATTTTGCTGAAGAAAGGTGTAGCCACTCCATTCCAACTCACTTCTTTCAGGTATAAATGAGGAAGACAGCCAACAGTTCATGAGTGAATTACAGTTACCAATTTTAGTTACATAGCAGAAGAGTAGTTTCTTTCTGACACTTTGTCAACCACCTGCTAGGACTGGTAGCCATATATGACATCATACTCTTCTTCCTCAGTATTGTTAAGTTGTATCTTTTTCAGCTAGTATATATAGTATGAATTGCATTTATGTAAGGGATGTTATGATCACTTTCACTTATACGGTTTTCCTTATTACATAACATCCTCCAGTCAGGAAACTAGATGTAATTACAAAGATTCAAAGTTCCTGGGACTATCGTTTCCCAGTCCTGTTGCCTTCAACTTAGAGTTCTTGTTACCACATTGGCTGTTTCCAAATATCTGGTTCTCTTCTTAAGCTTTTCTTCTCTTCTTGGGTAGAAAAGTACGTTTATAGTATTGTCAGTATATTTGGTATGAACTTCAATTATTAACCAGTGTTTTGATATAATATGCTTAGGACTTGCTGGTTTCTTTGTCACAATTTTCATTCAATAAATTATTATTGACACTACAGTGTTTCTCTGTTTCTGTTTTTCTCAGACTTAATGTTAATTAAGAAATAATGTCTATGTGGTGATATTAACAAGACAGATTTCCTATATTTATTCTTTCTTTAAATTGTGTCATGGATTTTACAGGAAATTTTTGATTGCAGAAATAATATTCAAGGATTGTACTGTTGCTAGCAGTTACTAAATGAGAGCTTGAACTTGTTAACAGGAAAGACAATGTCCGTCGCTTGTGAAATTACCTGCTGGAGCTTCTTGCAGCTTGCTATCTTCAGTTGGAGCTTTCTCTCTAGTTGCAATAAAACTTCCAAGTGGTGCTGGATATAATGGACTCTACAGAAGAATTCTAGGTGAATAATAGAGCATAGAAAATACAGCAATTTGTGTCCTGTGGATGAAAAGGAGTTGGCAGTTCTTTTGCTGCTGTGTGCTTAATACAGGGAAAGGGTCAAATATCCTTAGCAGTGATGTACAGGAAACTGAAACTTCAATTCAGCAGCAACAGAAACATCTTTCTGTGTAGCTGGCCAGCAGCAGTGCAAGATGAGAACTTGTTAGCTTTTATTACGTGGTTTTATTTCATCCGATGTAAGAGTGGTAAGGATTGAATGAAACAAGAATTTTTTCATAAAATAAAATAGGGCTCTGCATTAATGCTTCTTGCAGAATGAAATCAACTAATGCTAACTGTTGTTGCTACCCATTTTCCAGAAATTCTGTTCTTCTTTGTCTCTATGTTCTAGACTCCACCCTTACACAGAGTCTTTTGTTGCTTCGCTAATTCTCATTTGCTCCAACCCTTTTATGCCACCTACCAGTTGAAAGAGCCCATGGTTCTGAAAAATAGCAAGATTTTTTTATTTTCACTGCTGGTGTTCGCGCTGTTTAGTAAACAGGTACTTTGTTATTATCTATTTAATTACTGATAGTTTTTATTAAAGTATGCACATTCATGTGCCAGAACTAAGTGGCCAAATATTTGGTGTCATGTCGTATGCTATGTGTCCACATCCTGTCTTGAAATTGTGCAATACTTTAATTTTGATCTAAACTATAACCATGTAAGTTGTATTGTAATAATTAGTGATGGCTCAAAATACCAGAACGTGGCCCATGTGCATCTACTATTACGGTATGTAAAAACGTGGCACTACTAGTGACAGAAGGGAGTGACTTTCTCCAGAAAAAACTGAGGAACCATCTATTCACAACTATCCCTTATACTTATGCCAATACAATCTGTTTCATATTTCACACTAGAAAAGAAAGATAATTAACAAAAGGGAAAACAAAATCTGAAATAAGATGAAGGGAAGGTCTCTAATTTTGAGAGGCAGTGAATTACGAAATGATTCCATTTTAAGGAGGATTTAAGTTTCTAATGTGATGAGAGCCTCAAGACACTGCTCAACGTTGAAAACTGATTCTATTTCCTAGTGTCAACCCCTCTTATATATCTAAAGTATTAGATCACTGGCTAGCTCTTCTGACAATAATGATAGTACATATATTTAGGTGTTAGTGCTTGTAGTTTTGTGATGAGAGCAATATATTAAATTTAAAAATTCATATTTTCCTACTTATTTGGTTGGTGCCTCAACCTGCTTTTAATTTCTCCAGCTGTTTTCAAAAGTTGGGCAGTGGGTTGTTCAATTATTAAACTGGACACAAGTTGTTTTTTTTTATATCCAAAAGACATGTCATCCCTTCATTACTGCTCTATATCAATCCCAGGTTATAAAAACACAGTTTGTTGTGCAGCATAGCCAAGCATCAATGCATAATAAGCTACTAGCTTCCACCACTGATGTCCCTCTCTAACCAACTGACAATGCATTTCCCTTTCCTTTTCACACAAAAATGGACACTTTACAATATGCTGGTAATGCCACATTTACTAGTCACTTTTCCCATTTTGTTTTAATAACTTTAATTCTTGGAATTATATGATTTTTCCATTAGTTGTATTTAGTTTTTATAATAAAGAAGATAACTGAAGACATAAGAATTGCCATTTTTATGACATTAATTAATTCAGTCAAATTCAATTGATCAATCTTTGAATTGTAGTGTGATAGAGGTCATTTAGAACTATAAATGCAGTTATGTAAAAATGTCTTGAGTTTTGCATGCACTAATAAACATTTAAATGAAGTTATACCTATTCTGTATAAATACAAAAATTGTAGAGAAATTATTTTACAGACACATTGCATTTTTCTGTTATGTTTTAAAATTGGTTTAATTATGGCGTTGATTATATTTCCTCGCACTGACAGTCATTTGTGTTGGTTTGGGTATCTGATTTGGTCTAAATTTGGAAACATAGTTGCAATGTGAAGAAAATGGTTTGTGTGTGTGTGTGTGTGTGTGTGTGTGTGTGTGTGTGTGTGTGTGTGTGTGTGCACATCATGCATTGGTCTCTTAAATGCATTTCATCAGGCAGCTCTTTGCCTATAGCCCCATGCTGTGTTTTACAATTATTTTGCAGTAATCTCTGTTTCTGTAGAAGTTTCTGTACAATAATTGTATATGATGGAATTCCCTCTCATTATGAACCGTTGTACAGGGTACATACCTATTCAGCATGTCATCAGCTACTCTTTTAAACTTGGGTAATAGTTTGTCTACACGTTCCTGCCCTGCGCTGAAACTTTAAAGTTCCTCATTGAGATAGGACGTTACAGATTTCTTATCCAGTTTCTTAATGGTGGGTTAGTAATTGAAAAATCAATGTGATAAATTTCTCTTGCAACAGTCAACATATGAAAGTTGGGATCCTGTTATCTGGGAAGTATTTACAAATATTGTTCAATTATTTATGTATATATTATATATGGAATGGGAGAATGGATTTAGAAATTATGACAATCACACAGGCACATAAGCACTCCTTATTCACACATCGAACTTGTGAGTGAAATGGGAGGAAATGGGTATGATGAATAAAAACTTTGCTGCTCTATGAAGGGTGGGGGATGTGGCATTGACCAAAGAAGCAAATCCCTTATAAGCAAAACTGCTCTAGTTTCTGTTTCTAGTAACCATCATCTTTATTTTTTCTTATTTAAAAAGCCACCACTTGCAACCTAACAATTTAAAAAAGGACCCAACTAATGTTTTAATTGTTGGAATTATGCCAACACTTTTTCAAAGTCAGCAGTGGCAAATTGTAGAAAACTATACCCTCCCTCACATCCTTTCCTTATATTATAAGAGCGACTTCAGTACTAAGATATTTTAACTGTAACACTTATTTTACAGCTACTCCTGCTGTCAGATCACTGCAGAAAGATTTTATGGGTGTCAAGGACCTCTTACACAAGCATTCTCTGGTAGAACTGGACACCAACACATTTGGCCAGAGTCAAGATGGCGATGCAGCTGTCACACTGCTTCGTCGACCAGGAATCTACCGAAGGCTACTGTCTGTGTGACCCTGCCAGCATTGACAAAAAAGTGCAACAGCTGGAGGTGAGTCCTGAGTGTGGGTTTCTAGTAGAAACTAACTGGCATGTTAAAGATTGGTAATAGGTGGTTCTGCCATGTTTTTAGGGTTGAATACAACAGACACAATATCCTGGAAGACAAGTGTGGTGCGCGTACTGCAAGACCTTCGGTACACACACCATCAGATTGTTTGACTTGTCGCTCTAATGAAGTAGGCGAGTGTTAGCAATATGTCTCGTGGTCTTATTGTGGCGTGTTTATCTTCTGCCGATTAGTCAGACGATAGAAATGCCGCTTGCATGCTTAGAGTAGCAGATTGACGGTGACCAACTTTAAACAGAACTTGATTAATTTTCACACACATTTATTAAAATAATAAAAAGCATTGACATTATGTAACTTGATTCTGGATGCTGTTTACAATTGACGATCTGAAGTTCCTTTGGTCCTGGTACGTTAATCTTATTCTCACATATCTCTGATACTTGACAAAGTGTATACATTTCTCTTCATGGCTATGTACAGGAATATGACAATTGTATTAGGTGCAGACTGAAACTTTACTAATGCAGACTGACTAATCAGGGCTCTATACATTTGTTATAATACCTCGTGCGTTCAAGTATCACTGCGCGAGTGTGATCCGTGAGGAGAAACGGTTCTACGTTAGCAGCAATCTCATTGGCTCCATTACTTGTTAATACGCAGATCGGCGGAAGCAGAATTTGTTCTGTCTCTGACAGCGCCATCTCGTAGTGCAGAGATGGGCGAGCACTGCGCCTGCACTGTTGTGCTTAGTGGGGCGCACTCTATTGGGAAAGTTGTGTACGCGCTGACTACACAGAACTATGTACACAACATCCCTCCCTTCTGGGGGAAGTAAAAAGGCTTATGAAGTTTGCTTGAAAAGCCTTTTTTCCTGCTTCCTTGCTTTCCAGCGTGTGTATGTCTGTGGGTGCACACATGTTGCTCCCCGTGGCATTCGCCCGCGGCCCGCTAGGAAAACCCACTCAAAACCTACTGAACAGGGAACTGGAGAAGCAAAAATTTTGTTACATAATTGCATTTCAACATCGGTACAGTGGCCATAGCGTAAATATAATTCTTCTTCAACATCCATCTGCTCTGCTGTCAGCTGTGGACGGCTGGTGTAGTCGGCTGCCACTGAAGGTGCTGCGTCGGCGTCGGTGGTGGTGTCTGTGTCATCGACGGCGGCGTCGGCTGCCAGTGACGGCGTCTGGCATCCTGCGAGCTGCTCGGTGTTGACATCTGCTTCTAAGTCTGCAAAATGAAACAGCCTAGGTGTTCTGCCTATATGTGACTGCTGCCTTTGGTGCCGTAATTGATTAGTGTGGCGAATAACTATGCCGTTTTGCGTTCTTATTCTATACATGACATTTCCAATGCATTCTACAATGATTCCTTGTGTCAAAGTACGTTTTCCTCGACTGTAGACAGTTACGAGGACC
Source organism: Schistocerca serialis cubense (assembly GCF_023864345.2). NCBI lineage: Eukaryota > Metazoa > Arthropoda > Insecta > Orthoptera > Acrididae > Schistocerca > Schistocerca serialis. Next base: position 28,077,388 of record NC_064639.1, on the reverse strand, counting down.
TTGTCATTTACGTTGAATTGTCATCCTTTCGATGTTCGTTGATCATTTTCTGGATGTATTGTTGGTTTTAGGATAGACATCAAAGTCCTTTGTTGTCGACCATGCAGTTTTTCTGCTGGTGACTGTGCCTCGTGTGGGGTAGCCCCGTATTGTGACAGAAAAATTAATAAGGAAATCTCTTTGTTGTACTGTTGCACCAACTTTGTCATGTGTGCCTTGAACGTTCGTACGAATCGTTCGGCGAGTCAATTAGCCTCAGGGTGAAATGGTGCCATCCTGTAATGTGCAATTCGGTTCATCTGGCAGAATGACTGGAATTCTTGCAACATAAATTGTGTGCCATTATCAGTCACTATGGTTTGAGGCAATCCTTCAATGGAAAAGATCTTTGACAATGCTTGAATTGTTGTCGCTGAAGAAGTTATACGCATTTGTAGTACAAAAGGGAATTTTGAAAATCCATCAATGACAATTAACCAAGAAGTTCCAAGAAAGGGCCTGCATAGTCAATATGCAATTTTGACCAAGGTTCTGTTGCTTGCGGCCACGGAAAATACTGTCTTGGCGGAGCTGGTTGATGCGTCTGACAGAATTTACAGTTAGTAAGCATTGTTTCAATATCTTTATCAATGTTCTTCCAGTAGCAATGTTCTCTGGCCATGCGTTTCATGCATACTATGCCCCAACAACATTGGTGTAACATTGTTAGCACTTTAGTCCTGAGGGCTTTGGGTATAACTACTCCTGTTTTTCCCATTTCACTGTGAACTAATATGACACCTCTGTGCACTGTGAGAGCATGTCTCATGTTCCAATAAGATTTCACTTCTGGCTGATCTAACATGTTCTTATCGGTTGGCCATTCTGTAAGAATATTTTGCTTTATCTTTGATAACACTGGATCTTTGGGCACTACGTCCACTACGTCCTCACTGATTACATCTATCTGAAAACATACATCCTCTGATTTGTCAAAATATTCATCTTAACTTGCCGGTAGACGTGAAAGTACATCGGCGTTGGCATGTTTTGCCGTTGATCTGCATAAGATCTCGTAGGTGTAATTAGACAGTAGCAATGCCCAAGATCGTAAACGCTGTTCTGTCTTAGGGGATATACTATTATGTGGTTCGAATATTGTCACCAATGGCTTATGGTCTGTGAGCAGAATAAGTTTTCGTCCGTATATGTAGTCATGAAACTTCTTCACGGCAAAGATAATTGCTAGTGTCTCTTTTTCTACTTGGCTATAGTTTCATTGACTTGAGTTTAAAGTCTTCAACGCATATGCAATCGGTCATTAAATTCCTTGATGTTTATGGGACATTACTGCACCAGTCCCGTAATCTGATGAATCCGCTGCAATAGTGATCAACTTTTGTGGGTCATTTGTCGTAACACATTTTGCGTCTACTACACTTTGTTTCAGCTTGTCGAATGCGCGCTGGCTTTCGTTGGATAAATTCCACACGACACCTTTGCGAAGCAATCTGTGCAATGGTTCTGAAATTTCGGCTGCTTTTGGTATGAATTTCTGGTAATAATTAACTCAGCCTAATAAAGCTCTTAGTTGCTTTAAGTCTTTCGAAGCTGGCAATTTCTGTATTGCTTCTATATGCTGTGGTGTCGGACTGATTCTGTAATTTGACAATACATGTCTTAAATACTAAATTTTCTTGACAAAAAATATACATTTGTCCTTGTTGCATCTGAGATTGGCCTTTCTGAGAACCTTGAACAGTGCTTCCAGGTTATCTAGTAAATCTTGTGGAGTTTTTCCCGAGACGATTATGTCATCGAGATAGTTAACTGTGTTAGGACAGTTTCTAATTAATTGTTCCAAGTAACATTGAAAGATGCTTGGTGCACTTGCGATACTAAATGGTAAGCGCTTGTATCTGTAAAATCCAAATGGAGTATTTATGACCATAAACTTTTGTGTATCTTTGTCTAAAGGGATCTGCAGATATGCTTCCTTTAAATCCAGTTCGGCGAAATACACACCCCCTGCTAATTTATACATCAGTTCTTCCGGTTTCGGAATCGGGTATGTATCTACAATGCACTGTGAATTGACAGTAGTCTTGAAATCTCCACAGATACACAATGATTCATTTGTCTTTTCTATGACAACGATTGGTGTTGCCCAGGCGCTACATGTGACTGGTTCGATAATACCATCGCCTTCTAAACTGTCAATTTCTTGTTTTACGCGTTCTTTCATTGAGTAAGGGACAGTTGTAGCTTTGCAAAACTTTGGCACTGCATTCGGTGTCGGTGTAATGTGTGCATGGTAATCTGTTACTCTGCCTGTCGCGAAGGAAAAAATATCTTCTTACTTCTGCAACACTGTTTGTAATTTTCCTTTCGGAACTTCATGTGTGACCTGTTTCACTTCATGGATTGTGAAGCCTAATTCATTAAAGAGATCCAGACCCAGCAAGTTTGATGCCTTATGAGTGTTAACTACTGCTAAAGTATCTGTCTTGGTAAACTGTTTGTAAGTTACTTCCGTCGTCAGTGCACCTTTGACTGGAATTTGTTCATTACTGTAGCTGCACAGTGAGCCGTCAAAATGCTGCAATTTAGGAGAACCTAGCCATTTATGCACGTGCAGATTTATGATAGATATCGACGATCCTTTGTCAATCTGGAATTTGATATGTATTTTGTTCACCAGTAACGTGACATACAAAGATTTGTTCCTGTTTTGTACAATAGCATTAACTTTATGTTTAACTTTTGAAACCTGAATATAGTCTTGCCTATTCATATTGTCACATGCATTGGAGGTATACTTCTTAAAATGAGCACTTTCTTATTGCTAAACTTATTTCTAGACTGTACACTTTTCTTATTACACACTTCTGATTTGTGCCCCTTTCGTTTGCAAAAATCACAATGTGCGTTACGATAGTAACAATTGTGTCTGTGATGATTGATTTCACATGTATGACATGATTTCAACTTTAGTCTTTTAGTTTGGGTGTGTGATCCGTTCTTAGATCACATGAGCCTAACCTTGCTCTCCTGTTTACGGCCTTGGGTACGTGGGCCGTGTTGCTCCTTGATGAATGCCTGTGCCATGAACATGTCACAGCCGTCGTCTTGTACCACACTCGCAGAAGCTTGGATTGCTTTGTGTGCTCGAATGATTGGTGAACAATCTTGCAAGGATGCATTGAGTAAATGAGGAGCTCTTTCCTTAATTTCTCGTCTGGTGAATGCATTATGAGCATATCACATATTAAAGAATCTGCATAGGACATTTTACACTTTTCGCTTTCACAAATAAATTTGCAGTTCCTAGTTAATCCTTGCAACTGTGTAATCCCTTCCATGTATGTCTGCTGTGCCTTTTTCTTGCATAAGTATAATTTATGCCTTGCAGCAGTGACATATGCGTTTGCTTGTCGAAGTATTTTTTGAGCAAGCCTTTAATAGCTGGGAATGACAAATTTGTCGGTTCACAAATCGGACTCACTTTTAAGATAAGGTTGTAGACAGCTGCGCTGCAATTTGCCAAAAAATAAGACCTGATATCTGGTGTGTGAGGAAGTGCTGTTCCAGGTGTGCTGCATAGTCCGGCCACGCTTCGTCCTTGCTGTTGTAAACTGCGAAAGATGGTGGCGGAAGTTTAATTTGTAGCGTAAATGCTACGGCAGGCTGTGACTCCAAACATTCCACTCTTGTAAGCGATGCCTGTTGCGTCTGTTGTATTTGTGCCACGAGATTTATGATCTGTGCCGTGAGGTCCATGGTTATCTGAAATTTCCAAGTGCGACTAGATTACTGCAATAATGATATTTTAGCTGCAAGAGAGCGTGTTAACAGTCAAGTATGCAGTGTCCCAAAGTCCACTGTAATTCTATTTTATTTCATGCTCACACGCGGTCATCCGTAATTGTGCTGAAATTATCTGCTTCCTTAACACCTCGTCGCCAATGTGGGGTGCATACTGTAAGACCTTCAGTACACACACCGTCAGATTATTTGACTTGTCACTCTAATGAAATAGGCGAGTGTCAGAAATATGTCTCGTGGTCTTATTGTGGCGTGTTTATCTTCTGCCGTTAGGTCAGATGATAGAAATGCTGCTTGCACGCTTAGAGTAGCAGATTGACGGGGACCAACTTTAAGGAGAACTTGATTAATTTTCACACACATTTATTAAAATAATAAAAATAATCGACATTTCATAACTTGATTCTGGATGCTGTTTACAATTGACAATCTGAAGTTCCTATGGTCCTGGTACGTTAATCTTATTCTCACATATCTCTGATATGTGACAGAGTGTCTATACATTTATCTTCATGGCTATGTACAGGAATATGATAATCTTATTAGGTGCAGACTGAATCTTGACTACAAACTGGTACAGACTAATGCGGCCTGACTAATCGGAGGTCTGTACTCTCGTTATAATCCCTCGCGCGTTCAGGTATCACTGCGCGAGTCTGATCCACGTGGAGAAAAGGTTCTACGTTAGCAGCAATCTCATTGGATGCGTTACATATTAATACGCGGATTGGGAGAAGCAGAATTTGGTCTGTCTCTAAGACAGCACCATCTCGTAGTGTGGAGGCAGATGAGCGCTGCGCCTGCACTGTTGTGCTTAGCGGGGCGCGCTCTATTGGGAAAGTTGTGTACGCGCTGACTACGCGGAACTATGTACACAAGAAGTTTTGTTTTAATTAACATTTCTATATTTACACCCTGTGACAATGTACTGTGTGTGACAATCTGGATTTATTTCAGGCTCACACAGATTAGATTCAGCTGTCATCACATGTAAACACTTCCACATAACTTGCGTTTAAAGATTTGTGTGTTTCCTACATGTCACAATGGGGGATATTGAGTTTGCCATACATTTAAAATATTAAGACTATAATGTAGAAAGAAACCAGATTATTGATAAAATACTTTTTACAATAATGTGTTTCATATAGTAATTTTTGTAAGAGGAGCAATTTGGTTTTTATTTATTTACATATTTGACAAATTTCTCATCCCGGGCTTTGCATGACTGTGTGGAATGTTTTTATCAGTTATGAACTGTCTTGAGCAAAACTACTGTATTATTCCACTTCAGTACACTGCCTTTTGGAGCCACACCACCATTCTCAAGATAACAGTAATATTATTTGGTCATTGAATCTGCTTCAATTTATCATCTAACATAAGTGAATAATATAGTGGTTGCTTTAATGCAAAAAATATCTTGAATGGTATTATTTATATTTATCTTCAATTTGGCCACAATATTTTTAGCTTGTGCATCCATAAAAATATCTGTATTTGTACTTGCACTTGAAATAGTGAAATACACCATTCATACAAGACGTACGGAGACTGATTTTATTGCCAGTGAATCAGTAGCAGCAGTGTAGTATTATGGTGGCAGCTTGAACTGACAACACTGTACAATAGATGTGCATCTGACCAGTCATTTGTGAGTAGGCAGTGTTAAATCGTGGATGGGTGGTCACATCATGTCAGCACTGTTGTCATCACAAATCATATTTCAGCAACATCCCCAAAACATGTGTGTACTATGTTCTCCAGAATCTTTTGAAGAAGAGAAAGGTGTGTGCAAAAATTGTCTGACACACCTTGTCTCCCAGACAAAAACAATGATGCTGGGACGCTTTTGCGAGTTGATTGAAACGCAAAATTAGGACATTTCATTTCTCCAAAAAATTATGACAAGTGATGAGACATAGTTGTTGTTATCGGAAAACACTAATTTATTGCCGAAATAGTACACACACTAGGAAGACAAAGTACCGTACAATTAGCGATGCACAAGTGGCCACTGGAGACTGGTGCTCCGGCCTACGTATTCACTAGTTCCTACAGGGGTCACAGCCCCAGGCTGCATATGCAAGTGGTGTCATTTTAGCAGGCCAGGTGGTCTCTAATGGCCGAATCAAACACAAACTTCACATGCACTACAAAATTGGTAGTTATGGCACACCTCTTCCTTTACAATGAAGTGGGCACTGTTCTCATGTCAGTTTTTTTTGTCAACGTAAGTCTTCAAATTGTGATGCACTGCCATCAGTGTGCAATATCGGGAGTGGGGTGAGCACAAAAGAGTGGAGCACCAACACCCATGTGAGAGGCCGTTGTGAGACAGGTGGTCCTGGCACAGCTTCTGTCTGCACAGCAGAGTTCAGCCCCAGGGAAGAAGATGGCAGTGAAGGTGATGTGACAGGCAGCTCCAGCTGTGATGGAGGTGGCACTGGCATAGGCGTCAGCTGTGACTACTTCCAATAGGTTAAGGGGCACCCACAGCAGAGGAGACAATGTTGATGATGTTGGCAATAGTGACAGAGAAAGTGAGGGCACCAGCCGCGATGTAGGAGACAGCCGAGCAGATGAAGGACGTTGGGGTGGTGGAGATGCACAACTGCCACATGAAGTTGAAGTTGCAGCTGGTCGACGTATCAGCTACAGACACTTGTGATTATTGCTGGCATCCATTTTGGCCAGAGGCCAAACGTGTGAACCCAAACACCCTTGCCAAGCTAGAAGTGATGTGGCACCAGTACTGGTTGATGGCCTGGCATTAGTCAAAGCAAATGTAGCAGTGTCTTAGACAGACAACTATGGTATACTTCTGCTGGATTGTTACCACAGACGTGGGTGAGCTTATAATAACTGACGAACTGGTTGAGAGGTGCTTCTGCTGGCATGTACAAAACATACTTTTTCATTTGAATCTTAAATTTTCATACTAATTGTTCTGCTTCCCCATTTGATTTAGGGTGGAAAGGAGGAGACCTGTGTCAAACTCCAGTTTTTTACAAAAATTTTAAAGTTTATGGGATATGAACTGCGGGACATTGTCTGTAACTAACATATGGAAGACCTTCCATTGCAGAAATATTTGATAATGCTGAAGTTACTGCACTGGAGAAGTAGCTGGACAATGCACCACTTATGGAAACACAGAAATTTAGAAAAGGACCTGCAAAATGTTCGCAAACTTGTTCCCAAGGCTGCTATGGATCTGGCCACGGTGACGAGGAAGTGTGCAGAGCCTGCTGATGGGTGTCACACTGTTGGTGTGCCATTACAACCTTCACCATTTGCCCATCAATGCCTGGCCAGAAAATATTTCTACATGCTAATGCTTTGGTACATGACACACCCCAGTGGTAACCATGCAATAAACACACGTCATCACAGTGAAGGATGGAGGGCTCTACAACCTGGAATCAGGCCAAAGGGTTAAAAAGAGACAACAGTGGTTTGTGGTCTATAACTAGCTCATGAACTGTATAGAAAAACATGAAATAATTTAGAGCATACACTATTTCCGAAGCCTCTTTCTCTGTCTGAGAATAAAACTGTCATGCTTGTTGTGCTGAATTTAAGGAGATAGAGGTATATGCAATAGGGCGTTTGGAAGTGTTTGTATACTTCTGAGTGAGAATGGTGCTGATTAAAAACTGAAATGCATCAATCACAAACATAAGTGGCTGGTTCTGCTGGAAAGTTACCAAACAAGTAGCCAACTGCAGCTTAAATTTTAACAATTTTAATGCGTGGTCATAAGTTGGGCACTATTGGAAAGGAACATTTTTATGTAATAATGCATGGAATGGTTGTGCCACAGTGTCAGCGTTTTTCACTGATATGGGGTAGTACACAAGTTTGAATAAAAATTCCTGTAATTCCTTAAGAGATGTGGGGTGTGGCAGTGTGGCAATAGCATCCATATGCTGGTGCCGTGGTTGAATTCCAACTCATGACATTTCAAAATCCAAATAAATAATTAATGGTTGATAAACCTGCATCTTGTCCAAATTGCACTTTTATCTTCCAGACTGTAAAACAGAAAATACAGCGTGAAATCTCTGCAAATGTTCCTATGAAGAGGCACCAGATACTACTACACCATCTAAACAGTTGAGACAGTCTGGAACTGATGCAATAAGTGGCTGTAAAATCCATTGGAAACTAGCTGGTGAGCTTGCCATGCCAAAAGGCACAGACTGGTATTGATAAGGGATAAATGGATTATAGATAACTAGAAGGTGTTCAGATTATTTGTCAAGCAGCAGCTGTAGATGAATCTCTGTTTTTGAAAAATAAGACCGTCAGTAATTTTGCTAACAGCATGCCAGGGTATAGCAGGGGGAAGGTGTCAATTATTGACTCTGCATTAATAGATGTTTTTAAAGTCATTGCAGAGGTGTAATTTATGAGCTAACTTTTTTACTATCACTAGTGGTGCTGATCATTCATTCAAACGAGGAGAACAAATACTATTGAGGGACTGAAGATGATCTTATTCTACTTTTTATTAACTCCGTAAAGTTACCAATACCAGGTGGACCCAGAAAAAATGGGGATGGACAAATTGTATTAACGTAATATGATCTTGAAAATATGTTCAACAACCCAGTTAAGGAGAAAACAGGTCACAAAATTCGGCACAGAGCATCTAACTATTGGAATGATATTTGATCTGGAACTAAATACAGTTCCTCATTGGTAGAGAAGCAATACAGTTTGAATGTGTTAAAAGCAAACAGATTTTCAGTGTAAGCATTGTCCACAAATAGGGATGTTAATGAACAAACCATAGCCTTGTTAGTCACAGGTGCAGAAAATAGTCAGACTGGGAATGTGGTGTTTGTTATAACTCACCAGCCTCTGTGGCAGCGGGGCAGAGAGGGAGCCGCCCCCCCCCCCCCCCTCCAGGAACTCTAGGTTCTTTTGTGAGCTTGTGCGAACTCATGGTTCTTTTGTGAGCTCGTGCGTGGTGCATGTGAGGCTCCGAGCTATCACAGCCCATTCTTCTTTCCTGGGCTGCATTTTGTTCACTGAGCCCCTCCCCCCCACATCCTGGCTTTTTCTCCACTGCCCCCCCCCCCTCCTTCCTCTCTGTGTTTTTTATATATGTTCACCTGGCTATCCACCACATTCTCTGTGCTGCTTGAGATTTTGTACCTCTCACTTGTTCCCTTTCATCCTTTTGGGATTTGGCCTCCACTTCTAAATTTTCTATCTTTACTGTGTGCCATTTGGGGAAGAACTCCCTCCCTCCCTACTATCTATGGCATAGATTCCCCTCCCCCCCCTTCCTTCACTGCCATAACCCCCTCCATCACATAAGGTAACAAGCAGGTACAGGCTGTCCATATGGTGGGGCTGTTATGTATCCATGTGGCTGAGCCTCCGGACAACACAGGTAACACACAATTGATACCTGAGCTGTTCCCTCCATGTGTGTACCAAGGAGTGGTTGCTTGTCATCCTGGAGCATTGGAAGTCTCAGAAACGACCGCTGTGCTAGAGAGCAGTTGCTGTGGCTGGCTAATGTCAATGGGCAGAACCCCCGATAGGAGCAGGTGGTATCGAGGAAGATGCTTGTCATATGGCCACTCTCTAATAGCCATCTCTGATTAGTGCTGATTTGTATGACCCTGCAGCCTTCCCTTTCCTGGCTGCACCCTGGGAAGAGGGCCAGACTTGCCATCTTGGGAAGAAACCCTTTCCCCCTCTACCTGGTTGTACTATGAGGGATAGGAATGCATTCACGGCCACAAAGCCATTGTGTTTTGTTGAGAGTATAGAGGACAAGTTTGAGGTGTACTCTGTCAGTGAGATGCGGTTGGGCACGCTGTTCATCAAAACTTTTCCTGCTGCCCAGTCTACAGCCCTCCATGATTGTGATCACCCTGGTGACATCCCAGTGTCTATTACCCTCACCAGTCTCTGAATATGGTCCAGGGAGTGATGTTTCATGGATCTCATCCTAAAAAATGATGAGGAACTCCAGGCTGATCTGGAGTGACACCACATTCATTTTGTTCAACATTCCCAGGAGGGTCATAAAGACAACCAGAACAATTCTAGCGCCTTTATTCTGCACAATAAAGGCGCTAGAATATTCTGGCTTTTTAGGGGGATATGCTGCCAAAGATGGTGAAGATTGTGCTTTAATGATGTGATGTAAAGCCATGCATCCCACCACCAGTAAGGTGCTTGTGGCACTTACGTTTTGGTCATAAGGCTTCCTGCTGTGTGGTGGTCCCTGTGTGTGACGACTGTGGCCACACACTTCATGTGGGAGGCCCCTGTATTCCACTACCTACGTGAGCAAACTGTCATGACTGTCACTCTCCACTCTTGCCTGATCGCTCAGTTTATAAAAAAGAAAAGAAGATAGAGTTCAGGTCCATAGATTGTCTATCTTACATTGATTTTCACCAAAAATATTACCTAACCCAACCCACTGTCAGTTTCTTTTTCTTTCAACTGTTGCATCCTTTCGCCCCCCCACCCCCCCCACCCCCCACGCCACACCAACAGTGTCTTTACTCCATTCCCATCCACTTCTACTTTCTCCTACCCTTGCAGTTGCCACACCCACCCCACCGGGTGTTGTTAAACCTCCCTGGCCATATCCTATAGGTCGCTCCTTATACTGATCCACTGGTCTTTGCAGAACACCTAGTAAGACATTTTGTGGCAGCTTCAGCGTCCTCTTCCTATCTTGCTACCTTCCTCTGCCGGAAACACTGAGCTGAAGAACCCTCCTTCTGTTCAACCCCCACCAAGCAGAATCCTATAATGAACCTTTCACTGAATGGGAATTCCTGCAAGCTTTTACCTCTTCACATGGCACAGTACCACGCCCGAATTCCAACCAAACCAGATTGTCCAACACTTGGATATTACCCATAGGCATCATCTACTCAGGGTCTTAAACTGTATTTGGCTTGTTGGTGCCATCCCTTCACAATTTGCCATCCACCTGGCCTCTCGATAGACTCTCCCCCACAGCTTCCAGTTTTCTCCCTACAAAATACAAGTTACAAATTTTTGCTGCTTACCCTCGGCACAGACTGATCCAGGACTTTATTTAGGCAACCAAAGCCTCAATGTTGTAGTGCAGTCCTGTTTCTTTGGTCTTACTTTTGATAAAAAGCTGGCATGACTGCCCCATATTCTCTACCTGAAGACACCCTGCATGTGTAAGCTTAATGCTCTCTGCCCCTGGCCACACATCTTGGGATGCAGATCATGCTTATCTTCTCCATCTTTACTATGCTCAGGTTTTGTCCAGACTAGACTATGGTTGCCAGGTTTATGACTCAGTGGCTCCTTCCACTGTGAAACTACTTGACCCTCTCAATTCTTACGGGGTGCATCTCGCTTTAGGTGTGTGTTCTGTGCTAGTCCTGTAAACAATCACCTTTCAGAAGCAGGGATTCCCACTCTATATGTATGACAGAGCCAACTGCTGGTTTCTTTTGCAACAGCCATTTGGTGATACCCTGATGATCCCTTGTACCCCATCTTCTTTGCAAATGAGGGATGTCTCCCTCCTGCTACCCACCGTTGGGTGGGATTGCTGGTTGGAGTGCAGCTTGCTTCCTTCTGTCTGGATTTTCATCTCTACTCACTGGAAATGACCTTGTGTATTTCCTCCTCCCCCTTCCCACCCAGCCCCATTTGATGGAGCCTCGAATGGTTCAAATGGCTCTGAGCACTATGGGACTTAACATCCAAGGTCATCAGTCCCCTAGAACTTAGAAATACTTAAACATAACTAACCTAAGGACATCTCACACATCCATGCCTGAGGCAAGATTTGAACCTCTGACCGTAGCGGTCACACAGTTCCAGTCTGAAGTGCCTGGAACCATTCAGCCACACCAGCCGGCAATGGAGCCTCAACCACAGATTCGGACTGACCTATTTGACGGTTCTAGGATCTCTGTTGGCCATGTGATATTCTGGCGTCTTGTACATTCTGTCCTTGTAGAGTTCCCGGGTGCTACCATCTTCAACAGTGATGGTTCTAAAATGGTAAATGGACGGGGAGGGGGGGGGGGGGGGGGTGTGAGATGCTTTTATTTCTCCTACTGCACAGAATACCATTTACTGCTGGTATTATGTAGTGTGTTCACATCGGCGTTGCTTGCCATTTTCAGGGCTCTCCATTTTGGTTCTCAGGCCTTCCTCCATTATGTTTTAATATATCTGGCTCAGTGCAGTTTGCAGCCTATAGACTGATGCTGCTCTCATCACCCTTTGGTCTCTGCCATCTATGACCACCTCTGTGCCCTTACCTGTGCTCCTGCTCTGTTGTCTTTCACTGGGCCCCAAATCATGTGGGCACTCCCAGGAACGAACAGGCTGACCATTTGGCTGGAGACACAGATACTTAGTGCCACTCCCTTTCATGATTTCAAGTGCAGCTATGCTAATCTAGGTAAGCATCAAATACCTTTTCCCAAAAGTGAAGTGGCATATGGTGCTCTACACTCTCAGTAATAAACTACACACAATAGAGGAGATTACAGCAGTCTTGTACTCTTCCTTGGAAGGAGTCCACTGTCTTATGCCATCTGCACATGGGTCATAATGACAGTATCCCATATATTGATGGAATGTCGCCTCTGTCTTACGCAAGCAACTTTTGAATTATGGAACTGATGACCTTGCCATTTAGTTCCATAACTTGCATCAGTCAATTATCAGACTTACTTGGATTTGGATTCTCCCTCTCTGTTTGAGTGATTGACTAGTATTGCTTCTGCACCCATGTCCACCTGAATTCTCAGTGGTTTGTTAAAGCATGCTAGTAAGTCACAGGGACACATATACACTAGCACACGTGTGCGCGCGCGCGCCCACACACACACACACACACACACACACACACACACACACACACACACACAAAGGGAGAGGGTAAGGAGTCATTCCAATCCCAGGAGTGGAAAGACTTACCTTGGGGAAAAAAGGGACAGGTTTACACTTGCGCGCGCATAAATGGCATACTGGAAACAAGTGTACCATATGGAACTTTACCTAAGAGTCTTGTTGTCTCTACTATACTCCATGTCTTCCATGTAAGAATATTTGCATCTGGGAAGGCTTCAAGGCCACCGTAATCACAATGATTACCCCATACTACAGCAAGTGTGAGCCATGTACTACCTCCAAACACGGCTTGTACATCACATGTAAAGTTCAAACGGAGTCCACGAAATACGTTTGGACCTCCAATCAGTTGTTGTTTATTAAACACACACACACACACACACACACACACACACACACACACACACACACACACACACGTCTGTGTAAGTATATGTACATGTATATGTGCGGACGGGTGTGTGTGTGTGTGTGTGTGTGTGTGTGTGTGTGTGTGTGTACAGCTTCTTTGTTTTTAGATATCTCAAATAATTTAGTTGGATGTGAATGTGTTGAGGTGAACTTCTTTAGCCATAAATTTGCTATTGTACCTTTTCCAGGGGCTTTCCCATTTTGTGTAGAATTAGTTGCTCGGGTGACTTTGTTGCAAAATTACCACTTCAGGAATTTGTGGTATCATCTTGTATGTGTCTGTTTCTGCTTGTAGCCACCATGCATGCCTGTTATGTTGTACCAGGTTTGACCATATGTTGCTCTAGAATTGTTCCATGTCTGTTATGTTTGGTGGATTGTCTATTTTAATGTGTGTTACTATTGTCTGGTTAAATCTCTTTTGGCTTATGTTGAATGTTTGGTTTTGTTTTCTTCTATTTTCACTTTCTTTGTATCTTCCAAGACATTTGGCCAATGCTTGTAATTTCTGCTTCTTTCATCTAATTGCTCTATCACTTCTTATTGTGAGATTTTACCTAACCTCTTTAGTTTTTTGTCTGATATTTCATTTCTTATAAATTGTGTTAGCGGTCCAATGTCTTTTCTCAGTTTTTCTATTCTGATCTGTAGCCTGAGTTGCCATGCTGGTTTTGTGGGTTTCTTCTGTGTGTTGGCTGGTTCTGATCTCTGCCTAGTGTGTGCTCCTATATAAACCAGTAGTTGTAACTCTTCCATAGTTGTACTTTCATTTTTTTTGTTGTGTATGATTGTGTTGATAGTTGTTATTGTTGTTTCGACTTGTGGGTTATTTGGTGGTCTATGCAAGAATGGTCTAATGTGTGTATTTGTGTCTTTGTATTGTATATATGTCTGCTGAAATCTTTCTTCTATATCTAATGTATGTGTTACTTTGTGTTCTATTTGTGCTTGTTCTGGTGGCTGTTTTAAGATTTCATTTTCTACTGATTGTTTAATTGATGTGTGTTGTTCTTTGTTTGTTTGCTCTGGGATGTTTGAGTCCAGTACTGTATTTTCTTCTTCTTCTTCTTCTTCTTCTTCTTCTTCTTCTGATTACACATTATTTTGTTCCAGTATTTGTTGTACTTGTTGTTTGATGTTTTCTAATTCTGACTGGGGTATCCTGTTATTTTTTATTATTACACAGATCTGATCAGCTAGTTGTTGTTCTGTTAAAAATTTTAATTCTGGGTATCTGGTAATAAATGTTGTGTTTACATGTGATCTGTATCCAGTTGTGTTGGTTCCTAAGTTTGTTGCTTGGTAATAACAGAACATGAGGTGTCGATTAACTTCATCTGACCATCTCATACTCTGTCTTTGTTTTGCTTCTAGGGTGGTTGCAGGAAGCATATCCTGCAAAACACCTCTATTTGGATTTAAATCATTTTCCGTGTGGCTATCAGTGTCGTTAGCATTGTGGACAGGCATAGGGTTCAAGCGTCGCCCTGACCATGACAGCGCTTGTCCGAGGCTTCATTAGTTCTGTCCTGAACCAAGGGGGTTAGCCCTATTAGTGGTTTGTACTTTTCGTCGCCTTTTACAACTGGCATAACATACCAGAGGCCTATTCTTTATTATTATTATTATTATTATTATTATTATTATTATTATTATTATTTCTTTCCTTTCTCAGACATTAGGTCTGGTTAAAAACCAAAAGTGACACGGACCTTGATCAAGTGTGACTTCCTTTTAACTGTACGTTATATGTTACATTGCATTTAGGAAATTTTGGGTAACTGAACATGTATCAATAATTACAGATTTCTGTAGTTGTATATATAAGTTTGGATATAGCTGTGTTGCGTTGCTGTACTGGTGGATATTGTGTGGTATGACTCCTGTATTTGATAGTATAATTGGTATAATGTCAACTTTATCCTGATGCCACATGTCCTTGACTTCCTCAGCCAGTTGGATGTATTTTTCAATTTTTTCTCCTGTTTTCTTCTGTATATTTGTTGTATTGGGTATGGATATTTCGCTTAGTTGTGTTAATTTCTTCTTTTTATTGGTGAGTATGATGTCAGGTTTGTTATGTGGTGTTGTTTTATCTGTTATAATGGTTCTGTTCCAATATAATTTGTATTCATTATTCTCCAGTACATTTTGTGGTGCATACTTGTATGTGGGAACATGTTGTTTTATTAGTTTATGTTGTATGGCAAGTTGTTGATGTATTATTTTTGTTACATTGTCATGTCTTCTGGGGTATTCTGTATTTGCTAGTATTGTACATCTGCTTGTGATGTGATCTACTGTTTCTATTTGTTGTTTGCAAAGTCTGCATTTATCTGTTGTGGTATTGGGATCTTTAATAATATGCTTGCTGTAATATCTGGTGTTTATTGTTTGATCCTGTTTTGCAATCGTCAATCCTTCCATCTCACTGTGTATATTGCCTTTTCTTAGACATGTTTTGGATGCGTCTTGATCTATGTGTGGCTGTGTTAGATGATACGGGTGCTTCCCATGAAGTGGTTTTTTTTTTTTTTTTCCTCTAATTTACTTTCTTCATATCTGTTGGTGTTACGTGATCTCAAGGGTTGTAGAAGTGGTTATGAAATTGCAATGGTGTAGCTGATGTATTTATATGAGTGATTGCTTTGTTTATTTTGCTAGTTTCTGCTCGTTCTATAAATAATTTTCTTAAATTGTCTACCTGTCCATAATGTAGGTTTTTATGTCGATAAATCCCCTTCCTCATTCCTTTCTGATTAATGTGAATCTTTCTGTTGCTGAATGTATGTGATGTATTCTATGTCTGTGGCATTTTGATAGTGTAAGTGTATTGAGTGCTTCTAGGTCTGTCTTACTCCATTTCACTACTCCAAATGAGTAGGTCAATATTGGTATAGCATAAGTATTTACAGCTTTTGTCTTGTTTCTTGCTGTCAATTCTGTTTTCAGTATTTTTGTTAGTCTTTGTCTATATTTTTCTTTTAGTTCTTCTTTAATATTTGTATTATCTATTCCTATTTTTTGTCTGTATCCTAGATATTTATAGGCATCTGTTTTTTACATTGCTTCTATTCAGTCACTGTGGTTATCCAATATGTAATCTTCCTGTTATTATCGTCTTCCTGTTATTATCGTCTTCCTGTTATTATCGTCTTCCTGTTATTATCGTCTTCCTGTTATTATCCGTCTCCCCTCTTATTACCGTCTCCCCTCTTATTACCGTCTCCCCTCTTATTACCGTCTCCCCTCTTATTACCGTCTCCCCTCTTATTACCGTCTCCCCTCTTATTACCGTCTCCCCTCTTATTACCGTCTCCCCTCTTATTACCGTCTCCCCTCTTATTACCGTCTCCCCTCTTATTACCGTCTCCCCTCTTATTACCGTCTCCCCTCTTATTACCGTCTCCCCTCTTATTACCGTCTCCCCTCTTATTACCGTCTCCCCTCTTATTACCGTCTCCCCTCTTATTACCGTCTCCCCTCTTATTACCGTCTCCCCTCTTATTACCGTCTCCCCTCTTATTACCGTCTCCCCTCTTATTACCGTCTCCCCTCTTATTACCGTCTCCCCTTCTTGTATTTTCTTGTTGTTGTTGTTATTATTATTATCTTCTTGTATTTTCTTGTTGTTGTTGTTATTATTATTATCTTCTTGTATTTTCTTGTTGTTGTTGTTATTATTATTATCTTCTTGTATTTTCTTGTTGTTGTTGTTATTATTATTATCTTCTTGTATTTTCTTGTTGTTGTTGTTATTATTATTATCTTCTTGTATTTTCTTGTTGTTGTTGTTATTATTATTATCTTCTTGTATTTTCTTGTTGTTGTTGTTGTTATTATTATTATCTTCTTGTATTTTCTTGTTGTTGTTGTTATTATTATTATCTTCTTGTATTTTCTTGTTGTTGTTGTTATTATTATTATCTTCTTGTATTTTCTTGTTGTTGTTGTTATTATTATTATCTTCTTGTATTTTCTTGTTGTTGTTGTTATTATTATTATCTTCTTGTATTTTATTGTTGTTGTTGTTATTATTATTATCTTCTTGTATTTTATTGTTGTTGTTGTTATTATTATTATCTTCTTGTATTTTATTGTTGTTGTTGTTATTATTATTATCTTCTTGTATTTTATTGTTGTTGTTGTTATTATTATTATCTTCTTGTATTTTATTGTTGTTGTTGTTATTATTATTATCTTCTTGTATTTTATTGTTGTTGTTGTTATTATTATTATCTTCTTGTATTTTATTGTTGTTGTTGTTATTATTATTATCTTCTTGTATTTTATTGTTGTTGTTGTTATTATTATTATCTTCTTGTATTTTCTTGTTGTTGTTGTTATTATTATCTACTTGTATTTTCTTGTTGTTGTTGTTATTATTATCTTCTTGTATGTTTGCCTTGTACTTGTATACAGTCTACAATGAATGTGGTATTGATGAATGTAGCTACAGACAAAAGTTAAGTACACTTCTGATGCCAAAATCTAAAAATACTAAATTGTTAATTGTGGCCTGTACTCCATCACAGACTGTACATCAAATACAATACCATTAATCATGTTCCAATGATGTTGACTGTTCTTACTAACTGTCAGTTTCTTGTCACAGGAGAAAGAGATCAACAGCCATGATCTACAACTTATTTCGGTCTCGGACATAGGCTGATACATGTCCTATTGGAACACTTTGGCACTGCTTGTGTGCAGGGGCTGCATGACAAGATTCTTGACTGCTTGAAATTACCTGCTTAAACTGTTTGCCTACAGGTGCAAGAGGCTTCAGGAAGCAGTTGACTTGCACCAGGTATAATGTTGACCCAAGTTTTCAATTTATTATTTTTTTTTTCTGTTCTAAGTAAGTTGTCCAGACTTTATCTGTGTGCTGCAAATTTATTAATAGTGAAGGAAATGCAGAGCAGTGTTCTTTGCAGAACGTGGCATGACAGTGAAGAGAATGCTCAGGCTCGTAATTTGTCAAAATGTAGTCCAGCCTCCATGGTTTAAGTGCTTCATGATTCCCTTGTATTATGTCATGATGAAATCTGTGTGTCCACAAATTTTTTAATGTACTGTAAAGAATGAAGGTCAATGAGCCAGCATACAGGTGCCCTGTTATGCAAATAAAAGCAGAAAGGTGCCCTATATAATTACCATCGCTAATTTTTGATCGTTAAACTTAAGTGTTATTATATTTACATATTTCTCAGGCTTTAAGGTACTGAAAATTATTCTTTATTGTAGCTTTAAGTTCAAAGAACACCTATTTTCTCATAATATTTCATGTCAGATGTTGATCATTTAATAATTGTCTTCAGTGTAAACAGCTCACCTAGAAACCATTTATCCATTCTATGTATCTGCTGCTGGTGCTGGTGCTGCTCCCCTTTGCTTCTGTTGTTTACCTGACCACTATTCAAAAATAATGTTTAGTGTTCACATGGTATCCTCAATCTCCAGTTATAAATGTTAGTCATATGGCATAATAATTTCAACTTCAGTGTGTTGGAAGAAAATGTCATTTCCAGCAAGAGGAGGGAAATCTGGTGTGTGCAAACCTGAATTTTAGACCAGATCACAAAAATATTGAAATCTTCTATTTGGTATTAGGAACTTCAGTTAGTGTATATAAAAGATTATGTGATTCACTGTTAAAATGTCTTCCTTATGGCACTTTCATTTATAAACTGTTGATACTGTTTACCATCTATAAATGCAACAGCTAAGGCAGTTTGTGTAATGTGGTGCAGAATTCCATTGAATCTTAGAAAGGCCCAGCTATTAAATTTGTTAACAATTTTCTGGTGTAATGGTCCTAAAGCAGACAGCCTAATGTTGAAATTAGAAACTATGAAAAGGTATGGAGTAATACATCAAATTTTATTGTAAACATTGGAAGAAGACTGTTGACAGCACTAAAACTGAGTTTGCTGAACATGCCTGTAGTGCTCTTTCTATTACTGAATAATATCATGATGGAACATGGCAGCTCTTCCCTGCATATTTTTTCATTAATCCAACTTAGAAAGAATTCTGTGCTGATGAACAGTGCAAAAAGAGTTTATTGAGTAAGGATTTTGTAAAAAGCATCTAACATGGTTGAATTAACGTGGGATTCTTTTGATAAATTTGTCTGGCATGTGTTCACCTTGCAGCTATATGTATGTGGTTCTTTGAACTTAAATTATTCCAGATTCTGAAATGTCCTTGACTGCAATGACTGATTCCAATAACAGACAGGCAGTGACTTAATCATTCTATGCAAACTGTATTTGTTTAGTGCATTACAATACTTTTTTAAAATTTAGGATTTTGATGAATTAATAGGTAGTGTGCACAAACTTGAGTTAAGTAAATTATACTTGAAGTTTCTAACCAATGTCTTTTTTAACAAGTCAAAAATTATAAGGTAGCAACATTACTTTAGATGGCAAACCTCACAAGCATTTCATGTGATTTTATTTGCCACATAGTTTGTCAAAATTTACAACAGGAAAAAATGATCAGAATGTCTCAGAATTACAAATTGATAACATTGAAAATGTAATTAACTTCTGTTTGTCCTCCATTACAGCTTGATGTTTTGTAACACTTTAGATGACCTGGAGTGTGGTGTGAGAATGGATTGCATGCAATTTTCACACCTCTCTCACACCAGTTGAATTACTTGTTGATCTGCACAACTCTGGATAGCCGGCTCTGTTGATCTCTAAACCCTTATCTTATGTAATAGTCTCATTAATTATAGACTGTTCATAGTCTGGAGAAACTCTGAACCAAAGAAAGTCTTCTTTTCAGCACTTGTAAACTCACATAAAATATAATAATGCTAGTGGAATATAGAATTCAAACTCGCCAGAACAGTTCCTACAAAACGTGTGACTTCTGTCATGATACTATCCTTTTCCCCTAGGATCAGTACCGATACCTTACATGTGGGTTGACCCTGTGAGTACACTTCCTCCATCCATTCTGGTAGGTATGCCACTTGATAACAAATCCCTATTCTTCAGGCCATAGGTCATCCTATCTTTATGTAGGTACACCTGCCCCATATCGTTAGCAAAGTCTGGGTATGCCCCCCTTATCCTTTATCAGCAGGCCTCATGGTTCATTGCCCTAGTATACATTTTATGTACACTACAGTTAAATATTTCCTGGAAAAAAATAAAAATCTATTTCACACTCACTTCTTAATACTTCATCCTATAGTTTGCAACTTATGTAATCCTTAGCAGATTCAACTCATAGTAGATACTATGTCTACACCTAATGATCAAGTCACACTACTCAATGACTCACCACTCCATCAGAGTATTTGCTAGACTGACTTTACTTAATTTATCATCATAATTAACTCCAATCTGGCTTGTGTTCTCCTTCATTACTCATGCCTCCTCCTTATGTGTACTCATTGTAAAATCATCATAGTTTTTCTATAATTATGTACATACGTGATGTGTGGTGCATGTGTCTGTGTGTGTGTGCGCGCGTGCGAGATGTAGAACTGTCACAATAAACAACAATGTGTGCATATTTCCCGATGTACACATACCTTCCCCCTACATCACTTGACGGTTGTTAAATCTTAACAGATTCCTAGTTAGTAGCTTCATTGTTCGCTTACTCATGTATCTTTGTATGTAAGATGATGTGTTCGTGTGTTCTGATTCTTTGGCCTTGTTATGTGAAAATAAGTTGTAGGTTATTGTAAACCAGGGAGACTTCTGCAATAGAATTATACGAATATGGAAAGAGGAAAAGAAAATAAGTCCTCAAAAGAGAAGTAAGAAAGGAAAAAATAAAAATGGTTGCTAAGATCAAAGAAGAGAAAGAAGACAGCCCCAAAGACAGGAAACCCTTCCACCCCCCCCCCCCCCCCCCCCCTTCCCCAGGATCCCTACCTCGCCAGTACTTGAGTGAGATGCTGGAGAAGGTATGGTGTTAAATCATCTCCTACAGAATGGACATTCTCATGTTCACCCTTAAGGTCCCCAAAAGAAATCTTAGCAGCCCTTATGGAAATGGCAAATGGTGTAGAATCTGGCACACTTGTTAGCGAGGGTTGTTTGAAAGGTGTGATGTGTGTTTTGAGTTAGTTACGATTTCTACCTACACTACCCACCCCCTTTCAAAATCAATACAAACCCTCCCATCTATGTTACATCTCATAAAAGGTATAAAATATTCTGTATCAAGTATAAAATTATATATTCTTTTCAGTGAATTCTGCTTCAATGACTTTAACTCGATTATCTTACATTCAGTGTGAGAACAGTATTCTTACAAATTCGGAAATTATCTCAAAAGTTATGTGCCAAGAATGGTTCTCTGTATTTACTTATAATGAGTATTACCAGGCAGCTTTCCTGAAAACTATTTTTTTTGGAGTCGTTCATATTAATAGAATTAATGACACTGACTTCACCCAGACTTCTCTCCACAGATTAGCACAGAACACTGTTGAAGTGCTTACTTACAAAGACTAATTCAGGCAAAAATAAAACATAACTATACATGGATGGTGGGAGAGACTGGTTGGCTAGGCAGATTTAGTCCATCTTGAATCAGGGGTAATGTGTGCGCCAATTCCCGTCTCATGTCACCACCTAGCAAGTCAGGGATAGGTCAGCATAAGACGGGATGAGCCATGAGGACAGGTCGGGCACCCTGTGGAATAACTGAGGACAATGCAGTCAAAATTCCTAGTGGGCACAAGTCTCTAACAACCAAGGATGACGCAGGTAAACTCCTAGTGGGCACAACTCTCTAACAATCGAGGATGACGCAGCCACATACCAGGAGCAGTTTTGGGTGACGTAATCACAATTCCTTGCTGGTATGTTTCTCAATTAAACTGTAAGTGGGGGATGATAGGACAGTGTAAGAAGTAAGAGCATAGTGTAAGAAGTTGGGGGAATTCAGTGAAGGAAAATTTTATTACAGAAGAAACACCGAAAACATCTCAGGATCTGATGGTCATCACTCTGCCTGTTCACACAAAACGTTAATGTTGCTGGGGGATATACAACTTTATGTCCTTTATGTTTTACTTTCCTGTCTCTTACTCAATTATAGGATCCACTAAAAGTAATGTTTTGGATGTACTACTGTATGAGCTCGGTATGGTGCCTCATATTTTTAGAAAAACTTGTGTGTCTTTTTCCTCATGGCAGAGCTCTGAAGATGCTGTTTTACAAGAACTATTTCATTGACATTGTACTGAGGTTTGATAGCCTTCTCATTATGTCTAATCACTTGTTCTTGTGACTTTTCAACTAAATTTTTAGAAACTATTTTGTTTAAGTTCGTCATTTTCAGTAGGCTGTTCAGGCCAAATGAAACATTTAATACAAGGTTCTCCTGTAAAGAGTTTGCCTATTACTTGTAATGGTGTTAATCTCGTTCATAAATGTGGTAGTATATTTAAAATAAGTTCAAAGTCTTTGATCTTTGTTGCCCATAAAGTATGTTTTCATGGCAGTAGGTGCGGCATAATTTCCCATTCTCTTTCATTACCTGTTCACACAGATATGGGGATGGGCTATAGTTGGATATTAACACTTGATAAATACCTTCCCATGCTAAAAAGTCTTTAAAATCATTACTAACAAACTGCGGTCCATTATTGGAGAGAAACCGTAGGGTTTTCCTACCTCCAGAAAGTATTTTTGCAAACAGTGTATAACTGTTGGTTGACCGACACACTGAGGACTAAAATGTATGACATTCCTCCCTATCCTTTCAGAATTGGTCCTAAAAAATCTGCTGCTGTAAGATCATGTATAGCCCTAGGAATGATTGGATGCACATGAGTGTTACTCTCTTTCACCTTCTGAAAGGTTTCACAAGGCCTAATTAATGATGCTACTTTATATCCTAGCCATTTAAAGTAACAGAACTTATTCATACGAGCTATACTTTTCTTTATTCTGAAGTGTCCATACCCTGTATGAACATACCACACAATTTCATCTTCCATTAACCTCGGAATGCATAAAATCCACTGCTGCAATGATATACTATCCCTCCAAAATAAATTATGACCCATAATTTTCCACTTTTCTGCTTGCTTCGGAGGCAAGGAATTCCTAATACACATAGCAAACATCTTGGCAAAAATAGGGATCATGATCTGTGTTCTCTGTTGCTCTTTGTGCCATCTCTTGTATCCTGGTGTGTGGATACTCTGTCAGAAAATTAATTGCAAAAATTACACTGGGTCCTTCCATCCGTTTTATCTCTTCCATGTCTATAGGTAACCTAGACAAAGAGTCTGGTAAGATTTTCTCAGACCCTTTTACATACTGTGTTCTAATGACATATTCTTGTAGGAACATCATCTATCACATTAATCTACTATGTAACAAATGACAATTCATAAAAAATGATATAGCTCGATGATCTGTGTACATATGGATTTCTGACCCCCATACTAGTGTTTGGAATTTTTGGATACTCCATACTAATGCTAATAGTTCTTTTTAGTAGCTGTGTAGTTTAATTCATATTTATTAAGACTTTGGCTAGCAAAAGATGTATATCTGTGATTTACATTATCTATTGTGCTAAAAATCTTTGTTTTCTCAAATTTGAATAACACTTCACCGATGTTAATTGGTCTGTCTCTTTCTGTTTCTACATGTTTATTCAATGTACACGTGTCTTCCACTAATCGCACACCTCCTGTAACTCTTTTTACCACTACTAAAGGGTTATTCATGACACTAGGAGTAAGTTCTATTATACTGTTGGCAATTGTTTTGTCGATTTCCTCCTTAACTGCTTCTTTCAAACTTAACGGTATTGGATATGGCTTACAGAAAAATTGAGTGTCATACTTGATTTTAAACTTACATATGTAATTGCTGATATTAGTGGGACAATTGGAAAATACTTCTTTGTATTCAATTAGAATTCTATATAAATCGCATTTCTGTGCATTGGTTAATATTGTGGATTCTTTTACTCTGTTTTGTAAGTCAATCCTATATGCTAATTGGTCTATATTATCGATCTCTGGTGACAGTTTTGCAGTGGCTGTTAATCGCAGACATTGACTCCGACCCCCCCCCCCCCCCCCCCCCCCCTGCAGATCCTGGGGTTAGAACTGGCCTGAGGTATTGCTGCCTGTCGTACAAGGTGACTAAAAGGTGTTTCACATGTTTTGGCCTTTATGTGATGGTCCCCTGTAGGGTTTGACCTCCATTCTTCGAAATTTACCCAGTGAGTGATCCAACTGGGGAAGGGCACCTTACTAGGTGCATTGTGTCCATCGTGCATTGAGATCTTCAGCCCACTTTACCGTCGTCCCATTGCAGTACTGCCCATTTTGCATCTCTTGGGTGAGGACGCCTTCCTGGGTGCATTTTCCACTATGCACTTCGGAGTGTCAATTTCTGCTTCGATGACGACGATAGACTTCTTTGCACCTGATACCCACCACAGTAGCCAGACCGTTGTGGTGGGGCCGCCATGTACCCTGTTGGTTGTAGCCCCCTGACCACACAGGGATAGCTCTGCTGATGAGGACTAGTTCTGGGAGGTAGATGGCTTGTCCAAAATGAGATTTAGGTCAGTCTTGATGAAAACAGATTCCTCAGACCAGTTATGAGAGTTACTCTCTTGTGACAAGTGGGGGATGTTTCTGTAACCATCACGCCCAATAAGAGCTTAAATATGGTCCAGGGTATCATAAATCACAGAGGCCCTCTTTTGCAGTCTGATGATGAGCTGTGCACCAATTTAGGGCAGTGAGTTGTACATTTTGTCCAGTGTTTCCAGTGTTTCCACCGGGGTCCAAAGGATAATCAGGTTGACACTGGTGCCTTCATCTTGGCCGTTGAGGGTAATACATTGCCCGAGAAGGTCCAGGTGATGGTCTACCATTGTGTTGTAAGGCCCTATATCCCTCTCCCGATGTGGTGCTTTAAGTGCTGGAAGTTCAGCCATATGTCTTCCCACTGTACTTCAGTGTCACAAGCAGAGATTGCGGATGCCCAACACACCCCAATACCGCATGTGCCCCACCTCCCATCTGTGTCAACTGCAGAGAGCACCATCCGCCTTGCTCGCCTGACTGCAGGATTCTACAGAAAGAAAGGAAAATCATGGAGTAAAAGATCCAGGACAGACTGACCTACACTGAGGCTAAGAGAAAATTTGAACACTTGCATCCTGTGCATATGACATCGTCTTACGCCGCCGCTACAACAGTTCTGCCACCATCAGCTCCGCAAACCCAGGTATCTCTCAGAGCCAGAAGACTACACTTGCACACTTGATGGTGGGTCTTCTAAGCCAGAGAAGCGTAAGTCTTCTTTGGCTTCTCTCACTAGGAATGGTTCCCATGGGTCACTCCTTTCCCAGGTTTCTTCTAGTGAGAAAGAAGACACCCACCAGTGGCTAAAGAGCCCAAAAGCAGCTGGTCGTAGGGCTTCGTGCTCATTGTCAGTCCTGGAGACTGAGCAAGTGAAGTCCTCCCAGCCAGGGAAACCCAAAGAGCAGCGAGAGAAATCCAAAAATAAAACCCCTAAGACCAAGGAAGTTGTGGTGGCTTCCACACCTCTGCTACCTCCAAGCTCTGTGGCAGAGGAAGTGGTGGAGATTTTGGCGTATGCTGAGGACCTAGATCTTGCCAGAAACTCAGACACAATGGATAGAGACTGCTCAGACAACAAATCGCTGCCAGTAGGTGACTCTAAGGCTTAAACTGAGTCGCTGTATTTTCCCTGCCTTCCCAGTCTCACAGTGTCATCCTCCAGTGGAATTGCGGCGGTTTTTTCCACAGCCTGGCTGAGCTATGGCAACTATTAAGCTTTACACCTGCTATCTGCATTGCCCTCCAGGAAACCTGGTTCTGGGCATGGATGTGTGTGATGTCCTTAGGTAAGTTAGGTTTAAGTAGTTTTAAGTTAAAGGGGACTGATGACCTCAGAAGTTAAGTCTCATAGTACACTTTCAAACCCCTCTTGAAGCTGTGGCTGTGAGAATAAGGACAAAACAGGAAATAACTGTCTGCAGTATATATCTTCCTCCAGATGGTGCAGTAAGCCTGAATGTATTTGTTGCAATGATTGATCAACTCCCTAAACCTTTCCTACATCTGGCAGATTTTAATGCCCATAACACCATTTGGGGTGGCTCCATGCTTGCTGGCCGAGGCAGAGATGTTGAAACTTTACTGTTGCAATTCGACCTCTGCCTCTTAAACACTGGGGCTGCCACACATTTCAGTCTGGCTCATGGTAGTTACTCGGCCATTGATTTATGAATTTGTAGCCCAGGACTTCTCCCATCTATCCACTGGTGAGTGCATGATGACTTGTGTGATAGTGACCACTACCACATCTACCTATTAACGCCCCAGCGTCAGGTGCATGGATGCCTACCCAGATGGTGTTTGAACAAGGTGGATTGGGGAACTTTCACCTCTGCTGTCACTGCTTAATCTCCCCCACATGGTAACATCGATGTGATGGTTGAGCAGGTGACTAGCGCCATTGTTTCTGCGGCAGAAAACTCAATCCCTTGCTCTTAGGGTGCCCGAGGAGTAAGGCAGTCCCTTGGTGGTCGACGGAAGTTGCAGAAGCAATTAAGGATCATTGGAATGCTCTACAATGGCATAAGTGGCACCATCCCCTGAAGCACCTCATAGCCTTAAATGGCTCCATACCTGTGTTCGCCACCTTATGAAACAATGGAAGGAGGAGTGTTTGGAGAGATATGTCTCCACCATTGGGTGCCACACATCACCTTCCCAAGTCTGGGCAGAGATCAAATGTCTTTTCAAGTACCAGGCCCCAACAGCTGTCCCTGGGGTTACCATAAATGGCGAGTTATGTACCGGTGTAAACACAATTCCAATCACTTTGCTGAGCACTTTGCTCGAGCCTCTGCATCAGAGAATTACTCCCCAGCATCTCACACACACAAACAGCGGCTGGAAGGGAACGTCCTCAAATTCACTACACACTGCAGTGAATCCTATAATGCCCCATTTACAGAGTGGGAGCTCCTCAGTGCCCTTCCACATTTCCTGACGGCATCCACAGTCAGGTGATTAAATATTTCTCATCTGACTACAAGCAACTTTTTCTCGTCATCTTATACCAGATCTGGTACAATGGCATCTTTCCATCACAATGGTGGGAGAGGAACATCATTCTGGTGCCAAACCTGGTAAAAACGCACTTGATTTGGATAGCTGTCAGCCCATAGGCCTCACCAACGTTCTTTCTAAGCTGCTGGAACATATGGTATATCAGCGGTTGGGTTGGGTTCTGGAGTCACATGGCTTGCTGGCTCCATGTCAGGGTGGCTTCCACCAGGGTCGCTCTACCACTGATAATCTTGTATCCATCGATTCTGCCACTCAAACAGCCTGGTTTTAGATGGCAACACCTGATTGCCATCTTTTTGACTTACATATAGCATATGACACGACTTGGCAATGACATATCCTTGCCACATTGTATGAGTGGGGTCTCCGGGGACCAATCTTGATTTGTATCCAAAACTTCCTGTCACTCCGTACTTTCCATGTCCAAGTTGGTGACTCCCATAGTTCCATCCCTATCCAGGAGAATGGAGTTCTGCAGGGCTCTGTATTGATTGTGTCTCTATTTTTAGTGGCCATTTACAGCCTAGCAGCAGCTGTCGGGCCCTCTGTCTCACCTTCTCTGTATGCAGATGACTTCTGCATTTCATACTGCTGCTCCAGTACTGTTTTTGCTGAGCGGCGCCTCCAAGGAGCCATCCAGAAGGCGCAGTCATGGGCTTTAGCCCACTGCTTCAAGTTTTCAGCCACAAAGTCGTGTGTTGTGCATTTCTGTCAGCATTGTACTGTTCATCCGGAACCCACAATTTACCTTAATGCTGATCCACTCACTGTAGTGGAGACTTACCAATTCCTAGGACTGGTTTTCGATGCTCAATTGACATGGCTCCCTCATCTTCGTCACCTTAAGCAGAAGTGCTGGCAGCATCTCAATGCTCAATGCCCTCTGTTGCCTGAGCAACACCAATTGGGGTTCAGATCACTGTACGCTGCTGCAGCTCTACAGAGCCATTGTCCAATCCTGAATTGATATGCGAGTGTGATTTACAGTTCGGCAGCACCGTAGTGCACCACTATGTTGTTTGATTAATGAGAGGAGCTTTTAGGAAGAGTCCAGTGACCAGCATACTCGTGGAGGCTGGTGTCCCTCCACTGCAGATTAGACATGTTCAACTGCCCGCCAGTTACACAGCACACATTCATAGTTCCCCTCAGTATCTTAATTATATCTTGTGTTCTTGAGTACATCCACTCCTGCCCTGGCGAGTTATTTCTCCTCTGTACTGACTCATTGAGCAGCCTTCTAGCTATTGAACAGTGCCACCCTCACCACCCTCTGGTAGCGTCCATTCAGGAGTCCTTCTGTGCCCTGGAACAGTCCCGCTGTTCTGTTGTGTATGTTTGGGGACCCCAGGACCTGTCGGAATCCCCAGCAATGATCTTGCTGACAGGCAACACAGAAACTGCTTCAGGAGATAGGCATCTCCGAAGCTGACCTGCATTCTGTCTTACACCACAGGGTTTTCTGGCTTTGGGAGATGGAATGGCATAACAGCATGCACAAAAATTGTGTGTTATTAAGGAGACTATGAATGTGTGGAAGTCTTCCATGCAAGCCTCTCACAGGGAATCAGTTGTCCTCTGCCAGCTCCGCATTGGCCAAATGTGGCTAATGCATGGTTACCTACTCCGTTGCAAGGACCCACCTCAGAGTCACTGTGGCTCCCAAACGACAGTTGTCCGCCTCTTACTGGACTGCCCACTTTAAGCCGCTCTGTGGCAGACTTTTAACTTCCCCAGCACCCTGCCTTCAGTGTTGGGCAACAATGCCTCCAAAGCAGTTTCACTTTTACGTTTTATTCGTGGGAGTGGGCTTTATACTTCCATGTAGGCTTTAGCGCATGTCCTTTGTCACTCTGTGACCTCCACTCTAGTGCTTTTAGGATCGAAGTTTTAATGTGTTGCAGAGTGGCTGGCTTTCCCTTTATAGTTACTGTAATCTACTCTCATGTTTTTCTGTCTTCTGTTTCTAGCTTCTCTCTGTTGTTTTCTTGTCCTCTTTTGCTCCTTTTAGTGTTTGTTGCCTTCCCTTCATTCTTGTGGCTTATCCTTTCTTTCTGTTTTGTGTTACATGTTGCGTCTATTTTATTCTCACACTTGTGACATTGTTTTATTAGGAACAAGGGACAAATCACCTAGTAGTTTGGTCCCTTCTCCAACCTTTTAAAGAAACTAACCAACCAACCAACCAACCAACCATCGACTCGCAGTTGTTTGTTGACCAATGTAGCTGTTTGTCACAAACGGTACCCAATATCTACTGTTTCCTTTCCCAAATCATAGAAGATTTTCGTCAAAAATGCAAATGTGTTTAAATTCTAAGAGCCAATCTAACCCAAATAATATATCTCTATTGACATTTTCTACTATTAACAATGTCTGTCGAAACAGATGATTTCCAATGGGGCAATTCACCTGTGTTTCATGTTTGACAACTTTACTCTTCATTCCTGTTATACCAACTATGTAAACCCCTGTTAACGGTAACTGAGGTAATTGATGTTTAGTTCGTAATAAGTAAATTGAAATGAAGGACACCTCACTCCCTGAATCTGTAAATATGTTAACTTCAAAAGTCTCCATGTTTCCTACTATTATTGGTTGGGTATTTTTGATAGTCAAGTTTTGTTCTTCCAGTAACAACCATTCTTTTGTCGGTGTTTTGTGTGTGAAATTAACATGCTTATTATAAACCAGGATTCCTAGTGTATCTTTAGGACCTGGGCCCCAGTCCTGGATCCAGATCACACTACGTTTTCCTCATTACTAGTATTCACTGGTTGGTTCCCAAATCAGCATACTACATTACCACTTTGTGCTCTATTATTACTTGCCACAAATTCCTGCAAAGTTACTGGCATCAAGTGCATCCACAAAGTATAATAATTCTTAAAGTGTTCTCCACCCACTACTTAATCTATCCTTTCTCCTGTAATTGGGCAATTGTCATATTAAAATTCAAACTAACCGTTCTTCCTCCATTGGCTTATCAAAGTACTTCACTCATGTTAAATGCCAGTTGACATACTTTCTCATTATTCCCCACATATTACTGTAATACTTTGGGTCCCACAAGTCCGATAATGGTGTTTCCTGTGCGCTTGCTGACCAATACTTCTCTTTAAACTTCTTCTGAAAATCTTCCAAAGAGGAAAAGTTTGCATTGTTTACCATTCCCCACTCTGAGGCTTCCCCTAATAGGTACCCAACAGCAAACTCCATCATTTTCAAATCGTCCCAGTTCTTGGGTAATGCTCGGTTGACCCTTTTCAAAAAATGGGTAGGATGTACTTCCCCATCTGGCTTAAACTTAGGGAATTGCCTAGATAACCCTGAATTGGCTCCCCATTGTAAATCTGTCACTACCTCACTAGTTAATGCCACGTTAGGAGAAGTTATCCTCTCATCTACCTTGTCCTGAATAAGTTTGAATTCTTTCCATAATTCATCCACACATTTCTTGGTATCATTGAGTTCAGAAGATTAGACAGGAGATAGGTTCTCAGAGATTACTCTTGCGGCAACTTTTTGGTCAATTATTTCCTCTACCTGTTCTTTCAGGCTACTTATATTTATTATGTCTGAGGTTGCTAATTTCTGTTTAAAGTTTCTCTTCACATTTTCTACTGGAGTGATAATGCTTGCAATTTGTGATTTTACTATTGGTATTAACTTACCCCGTTTTTCAACATTATCTCTCAATTTGTACAGTCTTCACTTTACAGCCAAATGTAACATTACATACATTCTGATATGATCCTAACTTCCCACTAAATTCAAATTCTGCATTACCACATTTATATTCAATATCACATTCTAACTTTTCAGCTAAGTCCTGAAATTGGTTACTCTGTGTCTTTACATGACTGCGTAACAAACTAGTTAATTCCTCTTTCAAGTATATTTTAAAATTCTCTATGTTAGTAGTTAAAGTGTCACATTCAGTCTTCAGATTTACCATAGCTTCACATAAATTACCAAAGTCTTTACTTTGTGAATCTACCTTAGCATTTAACAATCCTGAATTTCTATTATGAACATCCAATTTATTATTTGAGTATTCACTGTGTCTATTTCTCTACCTAACCTCTAGAACTCTGTGCATCGAGTTTTTCTCTTAAAGTTGCACTTATTTCATTTCTCAAAGAAACACCCATCATCTATTTTATCATTTGAGTATTTATTGAGTCTAATTTAAGACTTACAAGGGGAAGGCCTCAGACACGGCCAACTGATTCGGCTCAAATTTGGCAGGTCGCTTGTGTACAACCTAAAACGGAGGAATCTAAGATATTTTGGGTAAACACCTCCGCATTTTTAGAAGATCAAACCTAATGTTTATGATGAGCAGTCGACTCAAAATTGGCAGGATTGATAGATAATTGTAAATAGAGCATTTTTAATCATCAGGTATGGGGTCTGAAAACACATACTTCCCCAGGAATCGGGGTAAGAAATTTTTACAACTGCCGCTTCTGTACCCACATTTGGGAAACTGGCAGCACCGATAGTGCAATAGCCAAGGTAACTGGCTGGGAATCGGAGAATCCGGGTTCTAATCTCGAAGAAACCTAGCAGATCTTTTCCTTTTATTTGTATTTTTCCATATCTCAATTGATAGGGTTGTTGTTGTTGTTGTTGTTATCTTCAGTCCTGAGACTGGTTTGATGCAGCTCTCCATGCTACTCTATCCTGTGCAAGCTTCATCTCCCAGTACTTACTGCAACCTACATCCTTCTGAATCTGCTTAGTGTATTCATCTCTTGGTCTACCTTTATGATTTTTACCCTCCACACTGCCCTCCAATGCTAAATTGGTGATCCCTTGATGCCTCAGAACATGTCCTACCAACCGGTCCCTTCTTCTTGTCAAGTTGTGCCACAAACTCCTGTTCTCCCCAGTTCTATTCAATACCTCCTCATTAGTTATGTGATCTACCCATCTAATTGTCAGCATTCTTCTGTAGCACCACATTTCACTTCCATACATGGCTACACTCCATACAAATACTTTCAGAAACGACTTCCTGACACTTCAATCTATACTCGATGTAAACAAATTTTTTTTCTTCAGAAACGCTTTCCTTGCCATTGCCAGTCTACATTTTATATCCTCTCTACTTCAACCATAATCAGTTATTTTGCTCCCCAAATAGTAAAACTCCTTTACTACTTTAAGTAGCTCATTTCCTAATCTAATTCCCTCAGCATCACCCGACTTCATTCGCCTACATTCCATTATCCTCGTTTTGCTTTTGTTGATGTTCATCTTATATCCTCCTTTCAAGACACTGTCCATTCCGTTCAACTGCTCTTCCAAGTCCTTTGCTGTCTTTGTCAGAATTACAATGTCATAGGTGAACCTCAACGTTTTCATTTCTTCTCCATAGATTTTAATACCTACTCCAAACTTTTCTTTTGTTTCCTTTATTACTTGCTTAATATACAGATTAAATAACTTCAGGGATAGGCTACAACCCTGTCTCACTCCCTTCCCAACTACTGCTTCCCTGTCATGTCCCTCAACTCTTATAACTGCCATCTGGTTTCTGTACAAATTGTAAATAGCCTTTCACTCCCTGTATTTTATCCCTGCCACCTTTAGAATTTGAAAGGGAGTACTTCAGTCAATATTGTCAAAAGCTTTCTCTAAGTCTACAAATGCTAGAAATGTAGGTTTACCTTTCCTTAATCTATTTTCTAAGATAAGTCGTAGGGTCAGTATTGCCTCACGTGTTCCAACATTTCTGCAGAATCCAAACTGATCTTTGCTGAGGTCGGCTTCTACCAGTTTTTCCATTCATCTGTAAAGAATTCGCATTAGTATTTTGCAGCTGTGACTTATTAAACTGATAATTTGGTAACTTTCACATCTGTCAACACCTGCTTTCTTTGGGATTGGAATTATTATATTCTTCTTGAAGTCCGAGGGTATTTCTCCTGTCTCTTACATCTTGCTCATGAGATGGTAGAGTTTTGCCAGGACTGGCTCTCCCAAGGCCGTCAGTAGTTCCAATGGAATGTTGTCCTCTACCGGGGCCTTGTTTCAACTCAGGTCTTTCAGTGCTCTGTCAAACTCTTCACGCAGTATCGTATCTCCCATTTCATCTTCATCTACATTCTTTTCCATTTCCATAATATTGTCCACAAGTATGTCGCCCTTGTATAGACCCTCTATATACTCCTTTCTACTTTCCCCTCTTTGCTTAGAACTGGGTTCCCATCCGAGCTCTTGATGTTCATACAAGTGGTTCTCTTATCTCCAAAGGTCTCTTTAATTTTCCTGTAGGCAGTATCTATCTTACCCCTAGTGAGATAAGCCTCTACATACTTACAATTGTCCTCTAGCCATCCCTGCTTAGCCATTTTGCACTTCCTGTCAATCTCATTTTTGAGACATATGTATTCCCTTTTGCCTGATTCATTTACTGCATTTTTATATTTTCTCCTTTCATCAATTAAATTCAATATTTCTTCTGTTACCCAAGGATTTCTGGTAGCCCTTGTCTTTTTACCTACTTGATCCTCTGCTGCCTTCACTATTTCATCCCTCAGAGTTATCCATTCTTCTTCTACTGTATTTCTTTCCCCCATTCCTGTCAATTGTTCCTTTATGCTCTCCGTGAAACTCTGTACAACATCTAGTTTAGTCAGTTTATCCAGGTCCCATCTCTTTAAATTCCCACCTTTTTGCAGTTTCTTCAGTTCTAATCTACAGTTCATAACCAATAGATTGTGGTCAGAATACACATCTGCCCCTGGAAATGTCTTACAATTTAAAACCTGGTTCCTAAATCGCTGTCATAAAATTATATAATCTATCTGAAATCTGTCTGTATCTCCAGGATTCTTCCATGTATACAACCTTCTTTCACGATTCTTGAACCAAGTGTTAGCTGTGATTTCATTTCTCTCCCCCAATCAATATTCCCCCACTATGTTTCCTTCTCTCGCTTTTCCTACTCTTGAATTCCAGTCACCCATGACTATTAAATCTTCATCTCCCTTCACTACCTGAGTAATTTCTTTTATCTCATCATACATTTCATCAATTTCTTCATCATCTGCAGAGCTAGTTGCATATAAACTTGTACTACTGTATTAGGTGTGGGCTTCCTGTCTATCTTTTCCACAATAATGCATTCACTATGCTGTTTGTAGTAGCTTACCCGCACTCCTATTTTCCTATTTATTATTAAAGCTACTCCTGCATTACCCCTATTTGATTTCGTATTTATAACCCTGTATTCACCTGACCAAAAGTCTTGTTCCTCCTGCCACCGAACTTCACTAATCCCCACTATATCTAACTTCAACCTACCCATTTCCCGTTTTAAATTTTCTAACCTACCTGCCCGATTAAGGGATCTGACATTCCACACTCCGATCCGTAGAACGCCGGTTTTATTTCTCCTGATGAAGACGTCCTCTTGAGTAGTCCCCACCAGAGATCTGAATGGGAGACTATTTTACCTCCGGAATATTTTACCCAAGAGTACGCCATCATCATTTAACCATACAGTAAAGCTGCATGTTCTCGGGGAAAAATTATGGCTGTAGTTTCCCCTTGCTTTCAGCCGTTCGCAGTACCAGCACAGCAAGGCCGTTTTGGTTAGTGTTGCAAGGCCAGATCAGTCAATCATCCAGACTGTTGCCCCTGCAACTACTGAAA
Source organism: Schistocerca serialis cubense (assembly GCF_023864345.2). Lineage (NCBI taxonomy): Eukaryota > Metazoa > Arthropoda > Insecta > Orthoptera > Acrididae > Schistocerca > Schistocerca serialis. Next base: position 28,042,485 of record NC_064639.1, on the reverse strand, counting down.
AGGCTGCTGCCCCTCTTCAGGAACCACACGTTTGTCTGGCCTCTCAACAGATACCCCTCCGTTGTGGTTGCACCTACGGTACGACCATCTGTATCTCTGAGGCACGCAAGCCTCCCCACCAACGGCAAGGTCCATGCTTCATGGGGGTAAGGTTGATAGGGATAGGAGGGTTAATAATGTAAGTAAATCAATAAGGAATGATGATAATAGTGCACACAAATAAATTTCTCAAACCTCTTGGGGTAGTAAACAGCTAACATGTTACTCCAGGTCACTTCACAATGGCTCTTCCAGTCACTGTTTTCACTTTCCTTTGAACAATTAGATGGATGGTACTTGTCATATAAACATTCGAAACAAATACACTCACAGCACCAAGAACATCTAATGAATGTAATCTTTTGACAGCTACACTGTTCCTTCCGAAGAGTCGGTGTAAAACAAAATTGGTTTACATTTAAAAATGTATTTTTTGGGAATTAATTTTGATGCGAACCACACACACGATGTTATTGCCTGAAAAATCGGTGCTGAAAGTTGGTTATGAATTATGCTGTGAATAGTTATTGCATCCGTGTGGTTGTGCAATTCCCACTGGGTTTCCAGAAACACACTGCAATTCTGAAGCCTGGAAATAAAGTTTTTAACCTGGCGATAGAAATAAACATCACACGGCTGGCATACAGGTGTGCAGTTTGGCGGTATTACTCTTCCTGCACACGTTGACTGACCCTTGCTATCTATAAACATTGTGTCATATATTGTAGTATTAATTTGTCCACTCCAGGAACCCAATATTAGACAAAACTTGTTATCAGAAGAAATGTTCTGCAAATCGCGTTCATCAGTTTCCCGGATTTGGAGCAGGTAATGTAAACATTTTTCAACAAGTCGGTTAAATGATTGACCTCTTCGATAACCTGTGGACCAAAAGTAACATTCGTTTCTTGTAAACACAGGAAAACCTTAGGCAATACTTTTCCAGAGGCTGTGATGGCAAGTTGCGCCATGTACGAATGTGTTAGTTTGTTTTTACTACCAACTGCGACGAGGATTCATTTTTCTCCCTAATGCGATAACGTGCGTCAAATGTTTGCCCGATACTCGCATCCTGTTTGATCAGTGTTGATCATGTAATCATGATCAAAATCGGTCATAAGTGACGCCGTTTGCGTGCTGAAAAGAGCCGCTACTTTCTGTATATCTTCTATAATTTGTACCTCCTTATATTTAGTGAAATGCCATTGACAAATTTTATACTCCGGTTTGAAATTTCTTGCCCAAGATAATGATGCAGCAAATGTAAAATCCCTGTTGGCCGTATATTGAAGCGCTAAACCTGCAGCCCACTCCTGAAGTATTCTTGTTGTTACATTCTCATTATGACAACGAGATTTGACAAAACAGTTGTATGTCCACTTATTTATCACCTGGTAGTTGTCGTATTTTGTCCCTCCTTTAACGATATCACTTTCCCACAATTTCAAGTCCTCTGACCTTTTCAGGGCTGTTGTTGCTCCATTCTTTTGCAGTGTTTGTAAATCCCAATTTGGATGATTCTGGCTAGTGCTACCTCCTTTATTTTTACTTCAAGGGGTATAGTGCTGTAGTTAAATCATTGAGTAACCGGTTCATTGTACTCATCAGGAACAGATGAAGCACACATATTTCCAGTGACGTGGAGATTTCGAAAGTGTTATGACCATTTTGCGATTCATTAGTCGGGATATCTTTCACTGAATCACCTTCTGCTTCATCTTCATGATATAGTACTTCAGTATCAACAAAAGTCATTTTGTTCATCAGCTCCAAATATCGTTCGACGATAGCTGATCCTATCAATCTGGAACGCCGAGAAACAGAACTGCCTGCTTCCAGTAGTGCATTGATAATGCATCTGTCTTGCAACACTTTTACAAACCCAAACACAGAGTCGGTAACTTCCCACTTGCCATTGTCTGTGAAAGGCTCCCAACTATGTATTACAGTGCTAGTAGAAGGGTGTACATCCTCCATTATTCAGATGATGCACCTGAAGGATATGACACAACAAACAATAACTAGTTACTACGGCATAAACAGATGAGCTAATTACTACAAACAACATACAGTACTCATCATAAGTCACTTGTGGAAGAACACTGTATTCATTCACAGAACGTATTTCATTCGGCGCATTAACAATGGAAAAATCACTACATGTATCCGTGAGCTTCGCAGCAGCCTAATGACGGAAAACAACTCTTTCCGATTGACTTCTATAAGGCTCGTGCTGGACACGTTCACTCTTCCAGCTTCACAACTATGATATGACAAAGAAGCAATTGAGACAACATAACATCCCCCGTGTGCATTGTGTCCCTTGCCTCACTGTAAACAAGCATCGTGCGGTTGGCTATCTGCAATCCCTCGTGAGGAATTCATTATTAACCCTCCTATCCCTATCAATTGCGATATGGAAAAATGCAAATGAAAAGAATAACATCCGCTAAGTATCTTTGAGATTCAAACCCGGGTTTTCCAATTCCCAGCCACTTTCGTTGACCATTGCGCTGTCGGCGAAAAGCATTTTCCCAAATGTGGTTACAGAAGCGACAGTTGTAAAAGTTTCTTTCCTCGATTTCTGGAAATGTTTGCGTTTGTGGACCCCTTACATGATGATTAAAAATGCTCTATTTACAATTATCTATTGATCCCTCCAATTTTGAGTCGATTGCTCATCCTAAACTTTGGGGGTAATTTTCCTCAAAATTGCAGAGGTTTTGACCCAAAATATCTTACAGTCCTTCATTTTACGTTGTACACAAGCAACCTGCCAAATTTGAGCCGAATCGGTTGGCCTTGTCTGAGGCCTTCCCCTTGTTAGTTCCTTTCTTAAAGCTGCTGAACCTACACTTCGGGCATTGATTAATTTTACTACCTCAGACCAGTCTGTCAAGTCCTTACTCATTTTCATTGTCATGGCTCATTCTGAAGTTTCCCCAATTCTCTGTGTATTATCTATATTCTTCTTACCTTTAGATCTAGTAATCATCAAAAAATTCTACACTGAGTATAATAGCTATACTAACACACTATTATTCAACAGTTTCTTTAACTTTACACTCAGCCAGTTATTGTTTTGCTCTCACGTTCTAGCTGCATTTGTGAGCGGATGTGTAATCAGCGCCAGTGAACAGCACTGATGCCAGCAGCGTCGAATGTTGTTTTCAGCATCAGTATCAGCAGGTGTATGTGGAAACAGCACCGGTGATCAGTGACTGGTGCCGGCATAGTCAGGCTTAAGCCGGTTCCCATGTCTGCGTCCCTGCGATGTGAGCAAGAGCTGCTTACTCCACACACCGGATCTTCTTCAATGAATTATTCACATCATATTTCTTCTTAGTATAATATGTGGGAAACTTCTCTCTCTTCTTTTAATGTTGTATCTTCCTTATGTCATCTCTTTTATTGTGTTTATTAATTTTCGCCTTTTGAATTTTTTAGGCAGAATCCAATTCCTTGAAACAGTTATTTTGTCTTGCCATACCTGATCGCTATGGTAACACATCATATCTTCTGCTTGGTTTTCATCTCAAAATTCCCGTTTTTTCAAGTCCTTTTCACTGGTTGCCACATTCTAATGCTTTAGACAACCTGGAATGTGGTGTGAAATTGAATTGCATGCAATTTTTACAACTCTCACTTCAGTTGACTTTCTTGATCTGCACAGCCGATCTTCTTCTCTGGATAGCTGGCTCTGTCAATCTCCAAAACCTTTTTCTCTGAAGAGCACTGCTGGTTAACAGAATTTATCAGTATCTCTCTCTCTCTCTCTCTCTCTCTCTCTCTCTCTCTCTCTCTCTCTCTCTCTCTCTCTCTCTCTCTCTCTCCCCCTCCCTCCCTCCCCCCCTCCCCCCCTCCCCCCCCCTCTCTCCCCCTCCCATCATGAAATAAGTGGATAGTCACAGAATACTTTTACTTCAGTCTTGATATATTTTAACTTCCACAAGTAACAAAGTGTTAGAATACTTGCAAGTCAACTGACTCGTCCTGCATTAGACTTGATTAAAAACATCTGCAATATATTTGGTTCTACAACCACATAAAATATGTACCTGTCTTGCCTCTAGGTAGTCAAATACGTGAAGTTTAATTAACAATGTTTCAACTGTTCTTCTTTTTTTCTTGTTACAATAGTCAATGATATAAAACACCATGAGATACATAAACACTCCTTGTTCTTCCAATAAGGCTTCCGTGGTGTGAGCGGCAAACACTTGTCGATACCATTCCACCGTCACGTCAACCTTGTACTCGTGACTCTTTTTCAGCCTGCACTCAGAAACATGTCACACAGTATGTACATTCTCTCTCACTTATTTTTAAATATCGTGTGTTCACAATGGTAGAAGGATGAGTGGTTCTAGAATTTACGTGGAAATTCTCGAATCGCTACAGTTCGCATCTTAGATATGTGATATTCCTGGCCGAAAAGTTTTTTCCAGGTTTTAGGACTACTGATCCATGTCATTTAAATGAACTACTGTGTGCAATGATATGGCCCTTTCCAAATTTTATCAACATTTTCCATACAAACTATCAAGAGGTTAAACATAATAATGTTCCTTACTATGAACAACATCTGTTAAAAGGTGTTACATTATAAAGCCACTCCAGTGGTTTCAATATTAACATTTTAACAGAAACAGTTCCCACTTAAAACCTATTTTCAATTTACTTTTTCCAAAATCTTTAATTATCAATATTAATACTGCTAAAACAATTTTAATAAAATTCCAGTTTTGCCAGTTACACAAGTAACCACATAAATCCTACATGGCAACTTTGAAATATCAACATCTGAGAACAAATGGTTTTTATAATGCTTCTGCACTAACACATACGTGAATGTAATGAAAATAATATGACAGTTGTAAATAAAGATGTAGAACATGCTATTTGTGAAATATTACAGAATTAAGCTGTTCATGAATGCAGTATATCACATTCTTAAATAATGAAAGAGTGTCATTAACCAATCTCATGATGAACCAGAGCCAGATTAGGTGGCCAACATGAAGCATTTGCATTTTAGTTCTCCACAATGGGTATGTTTTCCTCTCTGATCCAAGGTACTCCCGCCCCCTTCCCCTTCGGTTTCCTGTGGGCAGGTAGTTGATCAATGAACTTAGATCATCAGACTGCTAAGTCAACCCTATGTAGAGTGGTGTTGCTGTCCCAGTTGGCTTATGGAGAGTGCTCAGTACTCAGGCATATGAAATTGGAAGTGTGGTCTTCAGCTGTATGTTCGACGAGGCAAGTCTGCAAGTTGAGCAGCTCCGTTGTTGTGTGTCTTCTCTTGTCACTACCAGTGTCCCTTCCCCTCCTCAGCTACCACAGGAACTTACACCAACATTTAGAGCCTGCACTATTAATTCCTGTGGAGTGACCTTCCTTTTGTTCAATTATGCTCTCTGTAGCTTGTGGAGAATGAAAGATGGTCTGTAAAATTAACTTTTGTTTGACACATGTAACTTCATTGTGTTGATAATGTTTATGATTTTTGGAAACCCCACAGAAATTTAGTGTGTGTACGTATATTTTTCCAATTCTTTGCAGATGCAGACAATGTCAGCATTTGAATGTCAGATGGACTGAGGCTCATTTTGAGTGAAGGTGTTGGCCACATAGAAGCCGACTAGCTGTAGCTGCAGAAGAAGCACGAAGATGTGACAGACATGCTGAAGAACTGTGTGGGAGCTGCAGAAGCCCTGCAATCGCAGATGACCCAGCTGGGAGGGAAGGACTGTCAAACTCCACAGGCAAGCATCAGTTTGCAACATCTTTTAACAGTTATTTGTATAAAATGTTGATTAACCTAAATGACTAAATTAGACTGTGATCTCATCCTCTTAGTAGCTTGAAAATTGTCCACAGGTTGCCAAATGGCTGGCCATTACAGACTACTACTACTACTGTTATGAACTCTTCAAGTTTACTAAACTGAGGAAGCAGCACATGTTCAAGCACTGTCCCTCCACAAACTGCTTAGTGAGTCTGACAGTGTAGGCCAATGGATAACTGAGAAGGTGAGTGACATATGCCTAGTGAAGCAAGTGGAAAGCTTACATTTAGTATTGATACAGTTATAAGTTAAATGATTAGATTTTGTGTGTGGGGAAGAAGAGGAGATACACAGCACATAAAATGATAAGAGAAACTTTTGTTCATGCTTAAGTATGATAAAAAAAAAAAATCATCTCAATTGTTAGGACTTACATCAACGTGTATCTTACTGCTCTGTACAGTATGTCAAGTAGGATGTGCATGGGTTGAGGGAGGTGGTCATCAGTGGCAATTGGATATAATAGATGCTCTGAGTATGATGTCTGTGTTTATTACAGTTTTTGTGGGACTCTCCAGAAATGATGGTATAGTGCCATACTGTCACATTGGCAACAGAAGTAGGGAACAGAATAATAACTGTTAGCAGTCACTATAAAAGGTGATATTATTTAACACAAGACTGGTTTCCAGCTTCTGCTCATCTTCAGGTGGTTAACATTCAGATAAAAGTTTCCATACTCAGAGTTGGACATCACTGTATAAATCAAAAACTAGTGATATGACGATGACTAAATAGATGCAAATTAATCATTGGAAGTGCCTAAGGGGCACATGTTGCAAAAAAACTGTAGTACTGATACAAAGAAACCATATAATTTCACAAAACATGTGAAAATGTGCTGTGTAAATAGCATATATACACCATAGTTTCCACACTGAAGGAGGTTACGAGTGACTGTCCATCGTGACGGTCTTGTGGAGGCGGTGGGATGGTGCATTATGGGGAACCATCATTTGACAACTACGGAGCTTGGCAGCCATCCTCCCCTGATAATGCAATCATTGTTCTATGAAACTGGTACTGAGAACTTGCTCTTGAAAGAAGTGTGCATCAGGCAGGTACCAAAATACATCATAATGACATGGGAACACCGCAGACACTTTGAAAGATGTACTGTGATGGTGGCAATAAGTTTCTCAATAAGATCTTAACAGGAGATGTGATGTGGGTTGCTCACTGCATCCGAGAAACTCGGTAGCAATCAATGTGTTGGTGTCACAGTAGATCTACGATCAGGACAAAGTTTTAGGAGATAGTGTCGGTGTACTCATTGTTCTGGGATAGGAAGGGCATTGTGCACACTGACTTGATGCCCAGAAGTGAAACAGGTAATGCTGGCCATTATTGTGAAACACTGGATTTTGCAATGAGCCATTAAAACTGACAGGCAATATGCTCAATGCTAGAATAATATTGATCTGTGACAGCGCTCACTGACATAAGATTTTGCACACAACAGCTGTTCTGGAGTAGTTTAGCAGGAAGTTGGTTTACCATCCTACACACAGTACTGATTTTACTCCCAGCACTTTTCATCTTTTCTTGCATCTCAAGAAGTTCCTGTCCTTCGGTCAGCATTTTCACATTGAAAAAGAGCTCAACAAGTCTGATATTCTGGTTTCATTCACAGTGTTCAGCATTCTACAACACAAGAATACAAAATTTGGTCCTGTGATGTAATAAGTGTGTCAGTTCTAGTGGCAATTATGTTGAGAAATAGCTCTAATAATGATTTATGTGTTGCCAGTAAAGATTTAGATATAACTATGCTTAGTCTTCCAAAAATGATGAATTTCTTTTTTATATGACACATTTTTGTACTAAGCAACGAGCCTGTCTTGAACAAGGACACTTTTCACGTACACTTTACTTTACTTACAACACTTTTTTTATTTGGTTTTCAGTTCTCTGTCAAAACTGTAATAACATTTTTAACATTACTGCTGTTTATAGCTCACATTCTAATATTTACAGTGAAAAGCTGTAAAGAATTTACTGTTAGCAAATCATTGCCATTATGTGAGTTTCTGACTTGGATGGTTTGTTGGAAATGAATGTGATTCTATTGTATGCTTGTCGTCTCAGTAAAAAATAACAGTAATCTGTACTAACTGAACGTGTATATTTTTATACAGTTGAATCACAAATTGTTGCAACTGTGAGACAAAGTGGAGACAAATAGAGAGGAACTGAAATCTGTCCATGAAATGCAGCAGTATCAAATGATGTTGGGAGACCATGCCCTAGATTGAATACAATACATGCAGTGTCCAGTCGAATGGCAGTTTGGGGATGGAGCTCATTGGCATTATGATTCTACAGGTGAAAGTAACATATCTCTCTCTCTCTCTCTCTCTCTCTCTCTCTCTCTCTCTCTCTCTCTGTAGCAATATAGGTTTCCCTGCATGGAAATTGTCTTCTAATTTGAAGTTTCTAGATCTATTTGTAGTACAATAGGATAAATAGTAAAAAATTCAGGATTATTAATTCAATTAATGATGTAATTAAAAATGATGTTGGGTTACAAGTCTTGTATCTGAGGCTAAACACACTGCTCCAAAATGTCCAGATACACTGACCCATTCACTTCTCGTTCCACAAATAAGAATGGTCCAACAATCCTGTCATGCCATAGCCCACACCAGATGTTTATTTTGGGGCTCTCACAAACATGTTCAATGACAATGTGTGAATCTTGTGAACCCCCAATCCGAACATTATGACTGTTAACCCTTCGTGACAGATGAAAGATTGCCTCATCTGAGTATAAACATGTTTCCAGGAAACTGGCAACCATATCAATATGCTGAACTATACCTGCAGCAAATTGTTGTCTGTGTGGTTTGTCACTCAGTGTCAGATGTTACAGAATTAGCACTTCATAAGCACACGTATAAAGATGCTGGTTAACTACACAATGCAATGTTGACTGACATACATCAAGTTGCCTAGATGCTTGAGGAATTGACTTACGTGGGTTTCTGAGAAACGTTTGTCTGTTGTCCTGCACTCTCTCTACTGAAAATCCATAACATGCACCACCAGTATGTTTCGGAACACTATCCCATTGCCAGAAACTTCCCATACCATTTCCCAATAGTTTTAACATGAAGTGAATCACATTCATACACACCACGGTTATTTTGTTTGCACAGTAATAGGCGATTTTGTTTCTGAAAACCATACTACTACTTGTGTGCTGCTGTGGAATTGGCATTTTCACTTCATGTGACTGTGATAATGCTACACTCTGGCAATGATACTTGGCACTTCTGAAAAGGGAATATAAATTCTTTGAGATGCTCTAAAATGTGGTGCATTTTTCATAGTCATATATACTGTGGTTTTTCTCTCCTGGGTCCTCAAATTCGGGGAAGATTGAGTGGGACAAACTGTATTTTGTTCCATCACATGTGTATCTGTGAACATCACAAGAGAATAAGGAATAACAGTTTGTCTAAATGATTTGGGTCTTAGAGTGTGTAGGATAGAGGTATTGACTGAAAGTGTAACCTAGCAGCCTCTGCCAAGTACTCGGTAATTACACTCTCTGAGAACACTCATGACACAGAGGCTTATGACGGACAGGATCAGATATCTGGAGACATATGTGATGTCAGAATGATACTCATTTGTTTCTGGTTCCTACCAATGGTAGCTTAACATAGTATGTCAATAAATGGAAAATCTAGCATGGAATGTAACAATATTATGAAAAGGATAGCTGCAACTAACTACATAGTGGAGATGCATTAACAACGGTGGTGTTGATGGGAAGCTTATTTTGTGACCATCTTTTTGTTGTTTCTATATGTGATGAAACATATCTGCTATATGGTGAGTGAAAACTATCATTTTCGTAATATTGTTACTGTGGTATGTGATAGTACACTGACACTGTTGTACCATATTGCTTCTGTGTTAACATCGACCTGTGACTCTAATTGTGTGC